>NC_135212.1:5608108-5700608 GCF_052324685.1 Brachyhypopomus gauderio
TTTCCCAGGAGCTCAGGCGCGCTTCGCTGGTAATTTATTTCCTCTAATGACACACTCAAACATTGACGGCACTTTCTGTTCTTCGGAGGAGGCGACTCCCGGAGGTACGCTGCCCTGACTTGTTATCCCAGCACCACCCATGGCCCAAGTGCTGTAAAACGGTTAAAACGCAGAATAAATCTACAGCCACCGCAGCACACGCGGGACTGAAAACCAACACGGAGAACAAAGGGCAAACGCAGTCACGGCGGCCCAGGAGAGTCCGGACGCGCTGTTGCCGTCGATCAATCTGAACGTCCCTCTGAACGTCGATCAATCTGAACGTCCCCCACCCACTACAAACACCCCCCCCCCCCCCACCTGTTTGCGCCGCGTCGTTGTTTCACTTCTACTATTCCCTCCGCGCCCCAGGCATTTCCATGCAAGATCAACTGTTGGCGGTTTCTGTTTTCCCCTGCTGTTCCCGAGAGCTTTCTTCCCCTGTCCCGAACCGTTAGTTTGTTGAAGGGGCCTTGCCAAAGCTTTAGGAATGTAATGGGATGGGCTTGCAGCCATTTTCCTCTTTTAGCTTTTTCAAATGAAAGCTGCCACCTGAGCAATGTGAACTTTAATTTCAAATTAAGAGTTTTTTTTTTTTCTTCATTTGAAAAGACAAAGCATCATTTTAGGCTATTGGTAGTAGCACTGGTCTCAAAAATGTGCTAGTCAATGTACTGTACTGTATAAAAGATTTAGTCCACTATTAAATTTGTTGTTTAGTAATGGTGTAATGACCACATATAGTTATTTATAAATATGGTTATTATAATACAACCAGAAAAACAGGAACTTTGTATTCAGTATTTAAAAATAAAAACTAAAAAAATCAGAAAAAACTGCTTCTCTAGGCTACAGTGACACATTTTGTGTGACACCCCCCCTAACACTTGAGCAATAGCAGGAACCTGGCTCTCTTAAACCTAACTGGAATGGAGCCTGATGGGACTGCTGCCAGAAGATCACTTCAGGAAACCTCAGGACACTGAACTCTCCCCATAAGAGTTCAGGATGTGCGTTGTGCCAAAGGAAGTCACACTAAATACTGACTTTTGCCTGCAGAGGCCATTTTGTTCTGAAAGGTTTTTTTTTCTTTCTTTCCTTCCAACGCAGTTGCTTATGTGCGTCTTGTTCAGTTCATGTTTTTGTTCTTCTGAGGAGGCGTCTCCCGGAGGTACGCCGCCCTGACTTGTTAACCCAGCACAACCCATGGCCCAAGTGCTGTAAAACGGTTAAAATGCAGAATAAATCTACAACGCACAGGGGAAACGCACCAACCAAAACGCGGAGAACAAAGGGCCCACGTAGTCACAGTGGCCCAGGCTGTCCGGACGGTGCTCTTTCTCCTTCCGCTACACCACTAGCTTCCTGCCCGGGTCACTTCCCACAAACGTAGCTGGACCGGACTGGATGGGCTGGTCACCATTTGGTCTGGTCACCGGATGGACTGGTCACCGTTTGGCACGGGTCACCAGTTTTCACACTTGTGCGCGTCCAGTTCTGTTCATTTTTGTTGAACATTTATTATTGCAGCATTTCCTGTTTCACGTGGCAAGAAATCTGCACGATGTTCGTAACGGTTCTAAATTGTTTGGCTCGCTACGCCATTTCCTTTGTGCCGTCGTGTCGTTTTGATTATTTTGACACTTTATTTTGATTATTTTGACACTTTAGTGAACTTTCACTTTCAGAAATGTGATTGTCTTCAAGTAATATGAGACTGCAAAGTTTGTACTTCGGTATCCCACAGTAGTGCTTTTATGGGCTTGCTGGAACATTGCAGGGTTTACACGTTGAAGACTGGTGGCCTGCCGAGGCCCTGCCCCAGTCTCTGTACGCATTGGCTCATACTGTAACAATTTGAAAACTGTTGAAAATGAATTTTGTCTAGATTAGATAACTAACTGCACGTCATTTTGTGAAGTAAACAGGCTCTAGGGCCTGTTTACTCGTTGGATTAATGTGCACTTTTTAAATCACATTGTGTATACAGCCCAAAGGCACATTGTGATCAGATTATCCGGCCATTCAATCTACATTTGAGGTGGGTGAGGAACAGATCTTTTTAACACTGTGTGTAAACAGAATACCTTTGTGTAATCTGTATATACTTATGGAGATTGACCGTTGATTACTGCCTAATGTCCAAAATGTCCTCTAGACAGGATTAGTGCTGTAGACAGCTTCAAGACGAAGCGTTCTCTGCCATTGTCTATTTTTAAATGGTTCCTCCCATTATTTGACACCATATAAGATACTGCCAGATGAAAAAAGTTGTTAACAAAAAACAGTTTCGAGTAAAATTAAAATGATGTACGTGTTTGCTTTTTACACAGTTGACTAAAATCAGACTTTATCTTGTCCCACTGACAAAGCATTTAGTGAGTGTAAACAAAATGCAGACAAACTATATCCAGATGTTGTCGGGACATGAAAGACGTCATGGCAAAGCACAAACAGGCTCTCGTAGGACAATACTCAGTATTCATACAATGGGGAATTAGCATTTTTTTAATTTGATGTTTTTATGCTTCTCTGTGCTGATATCAGTGTGGCGTTGGAACTGTTCTTGTCCCTCAGGGGGAGGAGATCTTCCTGGACATGTTTGAAGACGAGTATAGAAGCATGACGGTGAGACTCAAAACTCACCCACAACATCGTTTGTTTGTCACATACATCAAGCGGAAAACCTGTGACCATATGTTGTTACTGTAATGTGAGGAAGATACAAAAAATCCTTGAGTTTTCCATACAAAATGCTCTCCAGCGCCCAGCAACCCCCAGCCCCAGAGTTTGTTGTCAAAATAATCGTTTTTTTCTCTCGTATGTTTAGAGTAAACCTCTAAATGTGGAATACCTCATGATGGACGCGTCTATCTTGCTGCCCCCTACTGGGACTCCGCTCACCGGCATCGACTTCGTCAAGAGGCTGCCGTGTGGCGACGTGGAGAAGACGCGCAGGGTGAGCCGCCTCAGAGCTGGGTTGACCTATCAGGGGGGTGCATGTGCACCTGCGTCCTCTGTGACATCACAATGTGAAACTCGATTGGACAATTAGGATTTCAGTTTGCTCCTGCGATTGCTCATTTCAGTAGAAGGTAATAGCCGACCCAGTTTGGGATCGCTGCAGGATGCTTAGAATCAGGAAAGTCTTCGAAAAAATGCCTTGTCTTTTACTGCATGCGTTTTCAGACTTGAAGATATTCAGTAGATAATTGTAGATATTTTCCCAGGTTATGTGGACTAAAGATGTCAGAATCACAAATACGCTTCATATTAAAAAGTTCAGTCTGTAAGCATTACCTCATGCTGTGCTCTAATTCCCTGTTGTTGTATTTCATGTCTTCTTTTTCCATTATGTAGTTAATAACCTTTACAAAAAGCAAGAAAAATGTGAACATTGAAGTTACTGGAAAGTGTAGCCATGCAACGCAGAAAAAGCAGCACACGAGAGCCTGATCCAGCTGGATACTTATTGAACACGCATGAAGATAACACATCCATTTAAATGACTCACAACGTTTATTCCCAAGTAAACGATATTTATCATGAAAAATACAGTCATCCGTACTATAACTTCACATCAGCCCATATATATCTGTTAGTTTTATCGGCCTGCGAACATCATAGCCAGTGCTGACATAATATTTACAAATTTACCCCGCATCAGTTATTTAGCTTGAACATTTTAGAGTCATTTGAGGTCTTATTGATTTATGCCTTCATGCTGCTCCCAAACGTTCAAGCTCTGTGGGTACTGATGATCTGTAGCAGATCTCTCTCTAGAATTGCACTGCGATCTTACACACTTACAACCACACCTCCTCTCTCCGCTTCACTGCACATGCTTCGAATATTATACTTAGAATACCAGGCAGTTTCGTACGAATGCGAGGTCTGAGAGGCCCCTAGCTACCAGACGATCCCACCCGCCTCTAAAAATATTCCGTCGAGTAATAAAGACACTCAGGAACAGCACGGTGTGCTTGAAAGGCTTCCAGAGAACTTTGCCTTTGATTAACTGAGATCTGTATCTAAATGGCACAGAATACGTTTGCAGGACGAGAAAGGTGGGTCGTTACTGTTGAGTAATGCCAAGAATCAGGGGGCATTATGGATCTCGGCAGGATTCCTGCAAAACCCTTTTGCTGTTGTTCCGCCCTCGTGTTTAATTCCTCTCAACCCTTAGACTCGTTGGCAGATTTGGCATGTTCAGGAGAATTTATGTTCCTTCCACTGAATTAAGCTAGAAACGCTTTAGTTAAATAATTATAGCGCGGGCTGATTTCATGGCTATTTTGGTCCCATTGCTTGATTGTTGCTTTTAGGTCTCTGTTGGCCTCTTTTGTACTGACCTTTTTATTTATTTATTTTTATTCCATTTAAAATTAAATGGGATTTTTAGTTTAAGGACTTAAATGGAATATTGTACTCGCATCTTGTGATTGTAAAATAAGTGTGTGTGTGTGTGTGTGTGTGTGTGTGTTTCAGGCTATCCGCGTCTTCTTCATGCTGCGTGCACTGTCCCTGCAGCTGCGGGGGGAGCCTGAAACCCAGCTGCCCCTGACTCGCCCCGAGGACCTCATCAAGACCGACGACGTCCTGGATCTCAGTGAGTGTGCCAGCCGCTCCAGGCTCGGGTCCACAAACCCTCGGTGCGCACAGTGAAGGCTACAGCAGAAAGTCAGAGTCATCGCCAAGGATCCAGAACGTTCCTCTCGGGCTCAAGATCATCACTCTCTGTTTGCATCAGAACCATATGGATCTGTTAGTCCCATAGACCGTTATTCAGACAAAATATAAATTGAATGGAAGGAGGGAGGAAGGGGTTGAAAGAGAGAGGGAAATAGAGAGAGAGAGAGAGAGAGAGAGAGAGAGTCCGATATATGCACGGAGGGCTCTTTTAAATATTGTCTTCTCCTCATCTCTGATTTGCTGAAAATGTTTCCTTCTCAATCACTGCAAATACGGTTTAAGTAAAACAACCAGCGTCCAGCAGGTCTGAAGATCTTTTTTTGCCCACCCTGATAGCATATAATATACTGACCAGGGATGCCAAACGTTATTCAAAAAACACTCAAACCTGGAAACGGATGGGTCATCATTTTATAGTTACATTTCTAACTATAAAAGCAAAACCATCACTGTGCATCACCAAAGCATCATGTTTCCTTAGCTACCTTTTTCTTGGAAGCCCACCACAACTGTTTTATTTAGTAAACATTCTCTGGGGTTTCTTATCTCGGAGTGTTTCTTTTAAACCATGTGTACACACCCTCATGGTTTCCCCGTTATTTAGAGTCAGTGACCTTGTCTTTTTAAGCTTTTTTTTTTTTTTTTTTGTAATCTCTTATCTCAATCACAACACCTCCTTCATCTCTTCACACCCAAACCCTCGAATATTAACCCTTTCCAGCATGACCTCACGCAGCTGTAGCCCCTCCTCCCAACCTCCTCTTACTTCCTGTCGACCACGCCCCCCCCCCTATCAGGTCTGCGGGGGCGGAGGGGGTTCGGCTGAGGGGTTCTCGGGGGAGAGAGGGGTCCGTGCCCGCCGTGCCAGTGCCTCACGCCCACCGTTCCAGTTCACGAGGCGGCGGGTGCGGGGGGCTTCACCACCTGCTTGCCCGTCCGCTGCAGCTTCAAAGCTCTTTCCACACGCGGCAGTTAAACCGGGGGCGTGCACCCTTAAGGGCCGGGTGGTTTGGGTCTGTACAGACGCGTCTTGTCAGCTCAAGATCCTGCACAGGCCCGAAAGCGTTTGGGACATGGTGGTTTCTTCTTAAGCCCAGTGGATTATTGCTGCGTAGCTGCTGGGTTGGGCTTTCTTCTATCTCCCTGTACGACGCAGTCATGTTAACCGGGATGTGTTGGTTAAAAACATTAGCTGGGGTTATTGTAGGCATGGTTACACAGCTTCTTGTTTCGGTTGCCATTTAAGGCTTCGATTGACCTTTTGTTCAGGGCGTCGGAAGCATTTAGAGCACTGAAGAAATGTTCTCCGATCATCACTAGACCTGGGAAAGGTCGGAGTGAAGGTCAGACCCGTCTCACCACTGCTGTCTTCCATCTGAGGGTCCTGCCATGTGTTTCTTGGGAGTTCTGCCTTGATAAGCTCCCTGCAGATCCAGGAATAGGCAGCAAAGAGGTTGAAAGTGCCCTGTATCGTCTACACAACCGCAGGTTACTGGGAGTGCAGTAAAAACACTCACACACACACACACACACACACACACACACACACACACACACACAAACAGTCATATATATACACACACACACACACACACAGTCATACACACACATATACACACACAGTCATATATATACACACACACAGATGGTGCTGATGTCAATCACCCTATTTATAGACTTGCAGGATATGACGCTATGTGTCACTCTCTTTCACCCATACACACACACACACACACACACACACACACACACACACATGATGACAGGTAACTGCTGTATTTGCTGGTACTGTGAATGTTTGTTCCATTTCTTTTTGCTTCTCAGTGGCTTCAGTTGGGACCAAAGTAAAGTCTAGACTACCAATCATTATATGTGTGTGTGTGTGTGTGTGTGTGTGTGTGTGTGTGTGTGTGTGTGTGTGTGTGTGTGTGTGTGTGTGTGTTTAAACTTAGACTTTCTCACATTTATACATTTTAGATTTTCTTGGCACACAGCGCTAAAGCATTTTAGCAAGGTTCTTCTTTGGCAGTGGTTATCTGGTTCAGCGTCATTCACGAGTTGTTTACCCCCCATCCTACACACACAGCCCGCTGGGCGTTGACAGTAAACAGGCATGCTAACAGTTCCCCTTTCTCAGAATGGGTCTCCACGAACACGTGTGAGCGAGCATCTGCACCAGCGCTCGTCTGGCGTGGCCCGGCCGCGTCCTCTCTTTATCCAGGCAACCCTGACCAACACGCAGGGGTCATGTGACATCCACATAAGCATCGTTTTCTTCGCGACCAGTGCTTCTGTATCTGAAACGTCGGTATTACGAAAAAAAAAAAAGTTCCCAGAATAAGCTCGGATGCCGGCGGCCACCAGATCCCACGAGTTCCCCTCAGCAGTAGTGACATCACGTCTCGTGATCGTCCTTGGCTTGTTAAACACAGAGCTGCTTCGGCTGTTGTTGCCGTCGGCCAGGCCGACTCCGTGGCTGCGGGTTCACGCTCCGCTCGCGCTCCTGCCCCGAGGGGGGCGTTGGCCAGTTCGATGCTAACATCGTCCCGCTCTTTTTAGCCTTCCGTGGGGTAATTCATGGCAGCCGGTCAGTGAAGGTTGTTTCAAAGCACAGAAAAGAAAGAGAGAAGCCGTGGTCTGTTCTGAGGGGCCCGGGTGTTCTGCGGGGCCACGGTGGTGTCGTCGTGGATATTAGTGCAGTGCTCGGCCCACAATGTCATGGCGTCTCCCTCAGCCTCTTCTCCTCAGTGGTTGATGCAAAACATTCACTACTTTGAGTCACGGGAGTGTTTTGAAAACTCCCGCTGCTCAGTCAGATGTTTGATTTTGTGCCAGGTCTACACTCATACAATCTCATCTTGTCTGACTGTCTACCCAAATGTCTGACATTTTGTGACCTCATAGTAAGTGGAAACCGATTACCTCAGATAGCATTTTCTCATTGTGGGTTTTCTCAGGAATGAGTATTTAAGTTGGAAGGAAGTTCTCTTTAATTCCTCAATTGTCCGCTAAGAGTATACATCGGGACAACACAGTTCTGCAGAAATACCTGTGATGATGGGCTGCGCATTAGTGGTGCTTACATGACTTGAAACTTCGTCTGCATCGTGTATGTAAGAACATGAGGGCGTAGAAATGTTCTTGTGAAGCATTAACACTCACATTATAAAATTACAAATGAATCTCTCTCTTTCTCTCTCTCTCTCTCTTTGTCTCTCCATCTTACTATCTCTTTATCTCCACCAACCCCCACCACCTCTCCTTTAATGTTGTGCAGATTTCAGTGACGTTTTATTCCAGGGTGGTTCAACTAATTGCTTGCAATTGTTTCTTCATAACTGAATAAAATACTGTTTTGTTTGTATAACTCCCTTTGGGTTTTTTTGTTTGTTTTTATGGGGTAAAATTTCTATATATAAATTCTGCTCCTTTAATGTGTTTTTGCTTTTGATTTTTAGCACAAATATATATATATATATATATATATATATATATATATATATATATATATATATATATATATATATATATATATATATATGCTATTTAACTAATATTCGTGCGTCTTATTGATCTAATAGAGCAGAGCTGAGCATTGTTGCTTGTTGTGTCCAGACAACAGTGACCTGATCGCCTGCGTGGTGCTGAGTAAGGACGGGGTGCAGGCCCAGCGCTTCCTGGCCGTGGACGTGTATCAGATGAGCTTGGTGGAGCCAGAGACCAAGCGCCTGGGCTGGGGCGTGGTCAAGTTCGCAGGCCTCCTGCAGGTACGCCACAGCTCCACCCCCACCACCCCCACCTCCACCACCACGTTTACCTATTGCAAATAATCCACTGTGATGATTTTGGACATTGTTTTTTATTCATTAATCGTTATTCATTATTATAATGCGTTCGCCTCCTCCGATAATAAGATATGAAGAACGGGGCGCTCTATTTTCTTAAACGTGCTTCCGTTGTCGTGGTGATGATTGCCGTGGCAGGACATGCAGGTGTCGGGGGTGGAGGATGACAGCCGGGCCCTCAACATCACCATCCACAAGCCCACGTCCAACCCGCACGCCAAACCGCTGCCCATCCTACAGGCCTCCTTCATCTTCGCCGACCACATACGCTGCATCATCGCCAAGCAGCGCCTGGCCAAGGGACGCATCCAGGCCCGGCGAATGAAGATGCAGAGGATAGCTGGTGAGCCCCGCCCCCTCGCCTCCGCTCCCGGCCGCTCGATTGGTTGGTTTCGTTTTGTGGGTGTGTCTGTTGAGATTGAATCATGAGTCTCTGTGATCTTATTGAACTTAGGCGAACAGATTTTCCAGTAGAATGTGGCGTGGTTGGGGTAGGAATGGTGTGGTGGGTGGGGCTTGTAGGTGTTTTCCCCTCTACATCCAGCCCAGCGGACACATTTGTTCGCCCAAGGAAAATATTCCTTTTTGCCGTTTCGCGTGAGAGACTGCCGTCGCTTCCTCCCGCAGCTCTCCTGGACCTTCCCGTCCAGCCGTCCTCTGAGGTGGTGGGCTTTGGACACGCCCCCAGCTCCGCCTCCAGCTCCGCCTCCTCCTCCCAGCTACCCTTCCGCTTCTACGACCAGGCCCGGCGGGGCCCCTCCTTCTCTTCGGTAGATAAAGTTCCAGGTAAGTGAGCACAGCTGGTCTCCAGCCTTTCAAACGCTCCCGTTCGCTGCCCACGTGTTCTGCTAGGTCGGACGACGAGCTGTTTCAGCATGCGTCCTTCTGGACATATTTCCTCTCGTCTGTATTTTATATTAAAAGGACTATTTGCATGCTAATAGCTGTACATATAGAGACATGATGTCTATACCCTGAGTATACAAAAACATAGTCATCTCTGGTTCTATTTGATTAAATATTTTTCCATTTACATTTAGGACATTTAGCAGATGCTCTTGTCCAGAGCGACTTACAAAGTGCTTTGCATCTGTTCAGAGAATGCGTCTTAGATAGTAGCACAGAGAGGTCAGAGTTCAAGACACCCTTGAGCCAGACTACCACTAAACTACGGGAGTCAATGCCATTACCTGGTATTGCAAATAAAGACTCACACTTAAAACAACAGGAATTAAAACTTATAACTAGATGCGCAATCAACCATAGACAGATAAACATACAATTTAAGGGCTGTCTGCGGTGTTGGTGGTCATTTAAGTACAGGTGAGTCTTCAGTCTACGTTTGAAGATCTCAAGAGGCCCTGCGGTCCGAACAGCTAGTGGAAGATAAGTGCCGTAAATGCAGTAAAAAACGGGATTAGGGCCTTCACACTCAGCAGAGGTCCTGAGGCCGCGGTGGTCTTCTGGTCCCTAGGACCAGCATTTCACATCCTCTTACGATATGACGTCCTGGTGACGTGTTCTCCAGAATCTCAGGAGCAGATCCCTAGATCAGGGGCTGTGGTTCACGCCGTGCATGCTTCTCCAAAACGCTGCTCACTGCTTCCGCCCAGGCGAGCCGTGATTGGCCGGTGTACCATGAGCATGCTTCGCCCCGATATGGAATTAGCTCTTCTTCTTTTCGCTCGCAGACAGATGGAACGAGTCACCCATGGTTTTTAATTTCGGTTTGACAGCTAAGATGACACGGAATGCGAACACATCCTGTTCGCTAACACCAAATCACTACCAAAAAGCACCAGACTTAAAAATAAAAAATAAAAAATTTTTTAAATCCCCCACTACCCCAATGTGCACATGCAAGTGGGAGAGTGTGTGTGTGGGAGGTTTTTGGTTTACTATGTTACTATCTTATCTATGTGGTAGTGAGTTCAGGGAAAGGTGAAATAAGGAAATTAGTAAAAAATAAGGAAATAAGACAAAGGAATAATGATTATTATTGTTCATAATGTGCAGTGTTATTTTATATATATATATATATAATGGTAACACTTTACATTAAGTGTTACTAACATGAAGTAATGCATTAGTTAACATGACCAACACATGAAGTAACACATTAACAATAATTAACTAACGTTAAGTAAACATGTAACTGTTACGGTTCCTGTTTTGGCTCTTTGTTGCTCGCACCTTTTTTGGTGCGACCTTAAAGGAATATATTACATTGTACTGATTTACCTACATAAGTAATGAGTAATTTGGAAATATTGTTAATGTGTTCATGTGTTGTTCATGTTAACTAATGCATTACTTCACGTTAGTAAGTAAACACTTAATGTAAACACTTAATGTAAAATGTTACCTATAAAATGTATATTGTGCTGAATTAGCCATTATGTAGGCTTTTTTTTTTTTTAATTTTTTTACTTTTTACCATGTGGGGTACTTGTAAAGTGGATGTTGGCTGCTGAATCATTTTATTGATGTACCTTTTAAGATCCATTAAAATGGAGAAATGTTGCTTCATTAGCCCAGTGTACATAATACACCAAAATCTTAACATGGAAACCTTTCTTGTGCAGTTATGATGGAAGTTGAACTCTGAAAGTTTTAATATTTCATTTAAACATACATAAAACAAATGTTAAAGGGGTTCTATAAAAAATAAAATAAAATCAGTTTATTATTTTTATTACTATTATTTACATTTCTGTGTGAACTTTCAGTGGAGCCATGTCTTTTGTGACTCCAGATAATAGAAGAAGAACTAGTTTTTATTGTAGTTTTATTTCCTTATGGACATTTCCTTTCTGCATTTAATCCATCCGGAGTGAATGCACAGGGCAGTGAACACAGCGCACACACCCAGAGCAGTGGACCATCACCTTCTGCAGCAGGACCAGGTGGGGGTGAAGGCCCTGCTCAAGGCATCGAAATGTGGTCCATGTTGGTTTGCTGGGCTCGAACTTCCGACCTTTTGGCCCACTTCTCTAACCTTTAGGCCGCAGATAAAGTCATCTGTCAAAACATTGAGCGGATGCAGAGCGCTTATCTGTGCTGTGTGCAGCAGCAGCGCACACCGACATGAAGAGCGGGTCCAGGGTTAGATTTATTTAGACAGATTGCATAGGAGTGTTTTCATAAAAGAGGCTGCAGCACGTCAGAAGAATGTCTTAGAATCTTAATAGTGGGGTCATGTGTGTGCTTTTGCACATATTGGTGATTTATTGTACATTGTGGAGTGTTTTAGACAAAGTGTGTCAGACACCAGTATGTGGTGTGTGTGGGTGTGTGTGGGTGTGTGTGATGGTGTATACTGGTGTGTGTGTGTACAGCAGCGAGGGAGGGTGTGAGATATTAAACGGCTCAAGCTGATTTCAAGTCCAACTCAAGCCCCTGTCTCTGAAGTGTTTACCAGCCCTATGTATGTATGTTCACATTATAACATAATGTACGTGTGTGTGTGTTTGTGTGTGTGTGTGTGTGCGCGTGCGTGCGTGCCCCGTCTCTCCCCATGTGGTGTGTGTCCTATGCAGGTTTTGCGGTGGCCCACGTAGCCCAGCCCAGCCCGTCAGCCCTGTCACCGCCCCCTTCCAGTGTCGGCTCAGGTCGATGTGATTCTGACACTGTCAGCACTGTGTCTGCCACACACAACCCCTCAGGTAACACACACACACACTCACTCACTCACGCACACACACAGTCAGACACACACTCAGACACACACACACACACTCATCTGTGATCAAAGACGTCTCATTACTGCCACTCAGTCATCGTTTCTTCTGCCCTGCACTGTGAAATACTCGTGAACTTGTTTTTCACAATCTGAAAACATTGAAATTTTGTGAAATATTGTCAGTAGTTTACAGAATGAAATGTAAAACAAAAACACAAAGGCTCTGTTCGAAATAGCCTACTACATACTACTGGCGTACTGATCGACCAAAATGAAAATTTCCAGTACGCGAAACATACCCGGATGACCTACTACTTCCGCAAAATATTCCAGTACGCAAACAGAGCTATCTTCGTGGTGTACTGCATCCCATCATGCAACGCTACGTTCACGTGACCCCGTAGTGTGCTTTGCTTTTGTCACATACTGGAAACTGTACTGCATACTACTACGAGGACCAGTATGCAGTATCCAGTATATACTGAGTCCAGTATGCAGTATCCAGTATGTAGTAGGCTATTTCGAACAGAGCCATACACTCACCGGCCACTTTATTAGGTACACCTGTCCAACTGCTCATTAACGCAAATGTCGAATCAGCCAATCACATGGCAGCAACTCAATGCATTTAGGCATGTAGACATGGCCAAGACGATCTGCTGCAGTTCAAACCGAGCATCAGAATGGGGCAGAAAGGTGATTTAAGTGACTTTGAGCATGGCATGGTTGTTGGTGCCAGACGGGCTGGTCTGAGTATTTCAGAAACTGCTGATCTACTGGGATTTTCATGCACAGCCATCTCTAGGGTTTACAGAGAATAGTCCGAAAAAGAGAAAATATCCAGTGAGCAGCAATTCTGTGGGCGCAAATGCCTTGTTGATGTTAAAGGTCAGAGGAGAATGACCAGACTGGTTTGAGCTGATAGAACAGCAACAGTAACTCAAATAACTCAAAGTCGTTACAACTGAGACATGCAGCTGAGACATACAATTCGCACAGGCTTACCAAAATTGGACAGTAGAAGACTGGAAAAAAGTTGCCCGGTCTGATGAGTCTCAATTTCTGCTGAGACATTCGAATGGTAGGGTCAGAATTTGGCGTAATTTGGTGGTAGAGCAATGGTGTGGGGGATATTTTCCTGGCACACTTTCCTGGTCCATTAGTATCAACTGAGCATCGTGTCAACGCCACAGTCTACCTGTGAGTATTGTTGCTGACCATGTCCATCCCTTTATGACCACAGTGTGCCCATCTTCTGATGGCTACATTCAGCAGGATAACAGCAGGTCATAAAGAGCGAATCATCTCAGACTGGTTTCTTGAACACGACAATGAGTTCACTGTACTCGAATGGCCTCCACAGTCACCAGATCTCAGTCCAATAGATCACCTATATGGGATGTGGTGGAACGGGAGATTCACATCATGGAGGTGCAGCCGTAAATCTACAGCAACTGTGTGATGCTATCGTGTCAATATGGACCAGACTCTCTGAGGAATGTTTCCAGTACCTTGTTGAATCTATGCCACGAAGGATTAAAGTAGTTCTGAAGGCAAAAGGGGGTCCAACCCGGTACTAGCAAGGTGTACCTAATAAAGGGACTGGTTGAGTGTATGTATAAATGGTGAAAGCTTGGAAAGTGAGAGTTTTGTATTGGCGTGTGACATTATTGGTGTGTGGTGTGTGTGTGATAGGTGGATGATGCACATGTGACTGGTGTGTAGGGTTGCAGCGGTAACCGGTTTCACGGTATACCACGGTATTAAAACGCACGGTTATCATACCGTGTGCGTTTGCTTATTACCGGTAAAAGGCAAGCCAGCGGAGAAACTCACCCGCGCATGCGCAACTTCGCTCTGGTTCAGCTACTCAGCACACAGCGGTGAGAATGGCAGAAAGTGCATCAGACTTAACAAAATTTTAACAAAAAAAAGGCTAAACTAAAATCAGCGGCGAAAATGACGTAATCGCGTTGGCTAGCCGTCGCGAGGGTCTCGCGCGCTGTCGATTCGCGAGGTCGTGCAGCTCTCGAATTTTGTAACTTTGCGCGCGGCTCACCGCAATGAACAAAGTCATGTTTGCAGAGTTCATACACCTTTATAAGTTGGAATTCAAGCACTTGTACGTCACTTTCAGGGTCCATTTCAATATTTCCCAGCACGTTAAACTTAATTAAGTTAAATATTTATACATATACTCGAAATGATTCGAAATAATTCACATTTTAATCACATTATTTAATGGTTGTTTATGTTCAAAACGCCCAATCTTAACGACTTCACGTTCTCTCATGTTTCGTCCTGGAATTACAAGAGGCTCGTAGCTATTTGTTAACACAGGAGAAATGTGCGGAGTCGCGCGCTACGGTCACTAGTGAAAGTATAGACCTAGCTTTTTAAGGTCTTCGCTTTCACTGGATGTGAAAGACGCCATTAATTTACATGCGTTAATTTTTAGATTCTAACGTGCCCTTTTTTTCATATGTTAAAACCAGACTCGACGTGAAAGCCTTAAAATAGAAATCTATTGTGAGGATCATGTCAGAAATAAATCCTCTATTTCTGCAGTATCTGGTTATATTCTAACTTGCCCGTTTACAACAGTTGTTGATCAGACACTGACCCAGGTTCAGTTTGTCAGATATTAAATAATTTAAACTTAAATAATTGGACTGAAATCCATGATTTAGGTTTCTCTAATTTTGCAGTATTTATATAAACACATGTACATCTTATTTTTTTTAAAGGAGACATTTTGTATACAATAGTTCCAGGTTTCTACAATAAATAGTTCATTGAACAAAAAAAAAAAACTTTTGTTGTAATTTCTTTAAGGGTCAGTGTGTCTTTTAATAATATACGAACTGTGATACCGTGATAACCGTGATACCGCGGTATTTTCCGAGACGGTTATCATACCGTGAAAATCTCATACCGTTGCAACCCTACTGGTGTGTTTGTGTGCATGTATTTATAGGAAGAGGATTCCTCATTTGTCTTTAAAACTCAGAAGCTCTTGCTTGTTCAGCTGGTGTGTGTGTGTGTGTGTGTGTGTGTGTGTGTGTGTGTGTGTGTGTGTGTGTGTGTGTGTGTGTATATATATATATATATATATGTGCTATGAATTATTTAAGGTTTCTAGAGAAACAGGATGCATATACACGCACACATGCCCAAAACGCACGCTTTCGCGCGCACACACACATGAAATATCTCTGTCCATAATGTCCTGTTTCTCTAGAACCTTGAACACTTCACTGCAATTGTGTGTGTGTGTGTGTGTGTATATATATATATATATATATATATATATATATATATACACACACACCTGTACACACACACAGTACTGTGCAAAGTCTGCCACCAGCAGATTTGTTATTTTGCCCACTGGTGTTTTCCCTGATTCCCTCACACTGCTTGTGTGCAGTTATAGCCCATCCATGCTAAGGTGGTCAAGAATGATTCTTGGCGTTTCCTTTTGAAACATTCTGGGTTTTTGGCACTGTTTACAAGCTTCGAGGCATTTGAAGTGCAGGCCTCAGCTAGCACGGCATCGGCTAGCACCGGGGACCATGCACGTTTAAACTCAAGCCGAAACTCCTCTATGAAAAACTGGAACCCTGCACTCCAGGGTCACATGTCTCTAGTGAAGCAGCCATTCTCTCTCTGTGTGTGTGTGTGTGTGTGTGTGTGTGTGTGTGTAAGGGGGGGGGGGGGGTAGTTAAAATTACAGTGTAGTAGTACACAATGTTTCCAGAGAAACAGGACGTATCAGAGGTCCTTCATCAACTGTGTAAGCAAAATGCTTCTGAAGTTATAGGAAGTGGATGTTTAAACCATAGCATTCATTCCCTGGGGTTCTAAAGTTTCGACAGTGTAGATCAGTTCTTTTTTTCTTTTGTTTGTTTCCCAGCTTTGTCATTGCAGCTATAGCAACATTTGGCAGTGCAAACTCATTAATGCAGCGTCCTGTAGCATTAAAATGCATTGGCACTGAAAATGACAAATTGTTAATCTGCTTAAACATTTACTGTCAAAAATGTCCTTTTCTCTGGAAATCTCATGTATCTCATGAGCACAGTGCAGCACATACAAGTGGTGTGTTGTAGGGCACAGGGCTCCTTATTTGAGGTGTGTGTTCTAGAGAACAAGGCTCTAGCACAGGGCAGCGTATATGAGGGGTGTGTTGTAGAACACAGCAGCATATATGAGGGGTGTGTTGTAGAACACGGCAGCATATATGAGGGGTGTGTTGTAGAACACGGCAGCATATATGAGGGGTGTGTTGTAGAACACGGCAGCATATATGAGGGGTGTGTTGTAGAACACGGCAGCATATATGAGGGGTGTGTTGTAGAACACGGCAGCATATATGAGGGGTGTGTTGTAGAACACGGCAGCATATATGAGGGGTGTGTTGTAGAACACGGCAGCATATATATGAGGGGTGTGTTGTAGAACACGGCAGCATATATATGAGGGGTGTGTTGTAGAACACGGCAGCATATATATGAGGGGTGTGTTGTAGAACACGGCAGCATATATATGAGGGGTGTGTTCTAGAACACGGCAGCATATATATGAGGGGTGTGTTCTAGAACACGGCAGCATATATATGAGGGGTGTGTTCTAGAAAACGGCAGCATATATATGAGGGGTGTGTTCTAGAAAACGGCAGCATATATATGAGGGGTGTGTTCTAGAACACGGCAGCATATATATGAGGGGTGTGTTCTAGAACACGAAAGCATATATGAGGTGTGTGTGTTCTAGAACCCAGGGCAGCATATATAAGGTGAGGTCTGTTTTATAAATTCTAATATAATGAATGTCAAGAATATAGTACAATGAAACCTCTACAACCAGTAAAATGAAAATGAATATTTAAAATTGTTTTCTTATAATTTTAGAAACGTGTATGATTCAGATCCGGCATGAGTGAATACTTTCACCTGGTCCAGAATTTAGGGTTTGCCTGTGTGTCTGACCATGCACCTTTACACATGCAGTTGCAGGAACACACTGAGCTACTGGTACAATTTCAGTTTCTAGCCCCAACTATGTCAGTACTGGAGTTTACAGCATTGCTTGGATCTGGTCCTGTGTGGTCAAAATCTGAAAGGAAATGGAGCAATTTTTTTGTCATTCTTTAAAAGTAAAACCTTCAACAGTCCTGCACAAATGGATCGCGTTTGGCAAGAGTTGAGTGTGTTCTCACATGTCCAGTGCTGAGACTGGCTGGGTTGCTTTGGGCTGATGTTTGAGGTACATTCCTTCAAGGCTCTCTTCCTACAGAGCTCATCTTTCTCTCTCAGATCTCCATGGAGACCCAGGTGTGCCGTCTCACAGCTCTGTGCCAAAGGATGTGAACCTGCCTGTTATATTGTTCCACAGAGCCCATAGATTTAGAGGAGAGGCCCCTTCATCGTCCTGGTGCCCACACAGGCACGGAGGTAAACTGCGGTTAACTGGAGCACGGGCCATCTGTGACGGGCGACACCCGTCTGCTCGACTGTAAGAAAATGGCTGGTGGTCGTGAAGTGTGGTTATGGAAAATCTTTCAAAAGCCTTTCAGCATCGTCTCACCACAAAAGCCCTGGACAGAACCTTTGGTGTCATTCGAAGAGATAAGTCAGCGTGTTGTGGCTTCTCTGAAGTCTCCTACAGATTTCAGTCTCTGAACTGGAGGCGGTTGATTAATTCAGACCTGGGTTTTTTTTTTTTTTTTCTCTCTACTCTTCTTTGTGTAATGCCCTCACACTTGGCCTTAAGCGAACCGAGAATCAGAGGGTCGTCAACATCCCCCTCACCCAACACACCCCCTCACCTCCTCATTTGTCCTTAAGCGATCCATTAGAAGATGATTTCATTAGAGACAGCAGCAAAGAATGTGTCCTCCCGCCCACTGCATTCACATACACTTCCAAAGACAGATGTCATAAAGGTGCTTTTAATTTATATAGTTAAACCACATAACATGCAAAAGCATTCATTTTTTGTTTAATTCCAGAACTTCTCTTCTGCTTTGACCGTGCGGTTCAAACTCTGCATCTGGCTTTAAATGCAGCAGAAGCCTAAACGTTTTTGCTCCTAAAGAGCGCCAAGATGTGATTCTGACAGGGTACAAACTGCCATTTTAATCCGTTCAGATCTTTTTATTCTGTTTTCTGCAGATAGGCACTCTCCATAGATTCAGCTGTGCTGTGCTGATTACATCAGAGCTGGTAGAGGCTCTCGGTTCATAGTGTGTTTTGCTTTGACAGCTTGACGGGCACTGTGATCGGAATCGGTGCATAGCGGGCCATGTTCAACACACCATCTTAAAACTCACCACCTTAAAGAAAAGACATGGGAGGGACAAGTGTACCTTCAGAATCCACAGTACTTAGTAGTACTTAGAATCCAGAGTACACAGTACTTACTAGTTCCCTATGTTGTGGACCACGTGAGGAATTTGACCAGTTTAAGGCTGATTCAACCCATAGGAGGGGAAGATGTTGAGTTTGAATGGAACTTCAGATTGCTCAGGGAATAGTGATACTGTCTCACTGTGCTAGAAGTCATAAAGTCTCCCCATCAGTCACAGTGTGACTCATCAAGAAGTTGAACTGAGCCAGATGGCAAATAAATGAAAGGAGGTCGGAGGTCAATTGTGTGGGCGCTATTAATACTTCATAGGTTTCTCCTGAAAACTATCAATGACATGGAAGTCACCTGTTCAGAAAAGTTACCAAATCAACAACGCAGCTAATTTAGCTGGTTCACTTTGACCTAGTTGGCGGATGTTACTGCATTTTGGCTTTAGCAGGATGTCAACACAAACCAGATATTAGTTTTGTGTGCAAAATATAGGGTGGCCATTACATAAATACATTCACACCGTCCACATTTGCAGTGTTTTACATCCGTTTTTCATTTACCTGACGTGTTTGCCATGCAAGTAAACTTTTCATACTAAGCATGATTTGGCTGATAGGATTTTAGGTGAGGGGGAATATGTGCAGATTTAAATAATGCCAAATAATCACATTCTCCTTAAAAGAAAGAACACCACTCCAGTGACAGCAAGGAGTCAGGAAACGGGCTGCTGAGAAGTTCATGATGTAGGGGAGAACTATGTAGGCCAGCAGAACCTCGTGAAGCTAGCAACTAGCCCTGCCCCTGACGCCAGCACTATAGCTGAAGCAGCGTTTGAGGGTGTCGTGCTCTAATCAGCCCTGCTCTTCCCCCCCCCCAGCACTGGCACCCAGCCTGACGCCCACCGCCCAGCCCACCATCTCGTTGCTGGCGGACGGGGACACGCTGAGCGTGGACTCCCTCACCCTCCTGCCCCCCGCCGACCCTCCCCGCCTGCACCCTCTCGGAACCCAGGTCGCCGGCCACGGAGACACCCCAGCTTCTGGAGGCCCGCCGCAGGAGGACACGGGGTCGGAGACGACGAACGTGGACGTGGAGGAAGAGGAGGAGGACGACGATGACGATGTCGCACCGATGTCGAAAGAGGCAGCAGAGGTCAGCACAACTGGCCCAGGTACCAGAGAGCCAGACGAGGAACCCGGGACCGACCCCGCTGGGCCCGTTCCCCAGCCTGACTCTGACGACTGCCCAGACCTGGAGCAGGAGACTGAGATAGACTAAGTGGAACTGCTCCTTTGGTGATCCCACTTGTGACGCCACCCTGACGCTCGCGTCTGCTGACTCACCGTGCTGAATTAGCTCTGCACCCGCTGTTTGTTTAAGAACATTCTAGAAAGCAGTATTTCTTCTTTTCTTGGAGAACAGTGGAGCTCTTGTGTGTACGTTGGCGTTATGGTTTGGGAGTGTTCTTCAATGCACACCTTTGTGTGCTTTTTTTTCTCTTTTGTTTTTTTTTGTCTGAGCACCATTGTTTTGCTTCAAGTTTTTTTTCTGCTGTGGTGCTACATGTGTAAGTAAGAGTCATAAATATGTCTACAGGAGTGAATGATTAGGCTAGAATGGTGTGTGTGTGTGTGTGTGTGTGTGTGTGTGTGTGTGTGTGTGTGTGTGTGTGTGTGTGTGTGTGTGTGTGTGTGTGTGTGTGTGTGTGCGCGTGTACGCATGCGCGCCTGACGTGAGAGGCGGAGGCGGAGAGCAGAATCTGTTTTTATAAATATGTCCAACTGGGCGAGAAGCCGCCCACATGTTTTTTAGCTGTCTTAACACTGGAGAACGCGAGAGAGAGAGACTGGCGGGTCTGTCCAGTGCTGCTGTCTTCTGGAGGACTCTCACTCTGACTCTACATACATTCACACTTCAACAGCAGCTTGTGTAAAGTCCTTTGAGTCATCTCCACTCCCCCTCAAGGTTGCAAGAGAACATAGATTAGTGTTCTGCAGAGCTCACTCGCAAAAGACGTGTCCCCATTGTCAGTAGGGGCACCGTTGGCACACAATTCAGGGTCCTGCAACACTCTGACCTGATTCCACATGGCATGGTCCATTCTGCCCAACGAATGACGGCTCAGAAGTGAAATCAGGGCCTTTTTTTGTGTGTGCGCAGGCGTGTTCGTCTGGAGACCCACGTTGTCAAACAGTTTAGCTTTTAAGATTTGGCTTGGTTTTGTTTCCCCTGCTGAATCATAGCAGTCCGCTCTGGTTTGTTAACATTAAAACGTGGGTTGACTTGTCTCTCCAGGAATGCAGACATCTCTCGTTCAAGGGTCTTGACATCATGCCAAGGGCATTTTCAAACTCCAGTCTTGTGAGCACCTCCGGTTCTTTGACGCATCACTGCCTTCTTCGTCCTCCCGAGCAGCTGCCACAGGGCTCTGTAATGAGACTGTTGGCCAGGCAAAATGGCATCAGGGTGCGGGCAGACCGGATTTTTTACTGAGAGTGTAACCCTAGGACGAGTCCCCAAATGCAGTGTGTTTGTGCAGGACAGGAGTCTGAACTGGTCAGTGTGGGTCAGCTCCGTACTGAAGTGTGTCACCCAACCTCTATTGGTCTGGTCTGGACTGGTTAGTGTGGGTCAGCTCCGTACTGAAGTGTGTCACCCAACCTCTATTGGTCTGGTCTGGACTGGTTAGTGTGGGTCAGCTCCGTACTGAAGTGTGTCACCCAACCTCTATTGGTCTGGTCTGGACTGGTTAGTGTGGGTCAGCTCCGTACTGAAGTGTGTCACCCTACGGCTGCCTTTTGTTTTTTTAAGGTTTTATACCCTTGATTAAAAATATAAAAATCTAATTAAAAAACAAAAGCTGACCCACCGGGATTAATCCATTCTGTGTTTGAGTCAGTAACCTTACAGGGGAAGACTGTTGTCTGCCTGTTAGGATCATTGCTTTCATTAGGTGTATAGAATGTATTGACACCACTAGTAAGGCCATTCTTACCCCAAGGAAAGGCTGATTAAAAATAATTGGTTTGATGTGTTAAACAAAAATTGTACCCTACATGTTCTGGGAGCACATCTGTCTAAAATCAAATATTTGTGATCCGCAATAACTAATTTATTATTTTTTTTAAACGGACTAATTTATTTCACTTAGTTATTCAGTAGTGAGAATGGCAACCAACGTATGATTTTTTCACTTCTTAAACAGTAGCACATTAAAAGGGTGTAGATATGCTCAACTGATAATGCAGGAACGCTATGAAGGAGTGTTTCTCTCTGGAAGAGTTGTTTGTAGTAAAAAGCCGTCGGATTTTGTAAAACAATATTAAAAGCAATACAGTCAGTTTGTGTGAACTTGCAGTATTTTCACTCTAATGTAAATTTATCCTTAAGCAGAAAAGAAAAGAACAATTAAAATGTGTCAGATGACATGTTTGTTTGTATGCTGTGTAAATTGCAACATGCTTTTAATCTATTATGATTCCTTTACCAACAGACATTAAAGAAATGCAATAAATTATTCTACATACAGTGGTGGGCTGTTTTCACTTTTGTCACCTAGTGTCATTTTTGTAGTTGAATCTTAAAGTGATTTTCTTGGATGCCATGTTTGTCTGTATACATTGGCTGTAACTGTAGCCTTGTCCAGATTTTCTGTTGTTTCTTATAAGCAGAATCACACTGATAACTCCAGATTTTCAGATTCCCAGAACTGCACAAAAGTTTAGTATTTGGAAATTCAGCTAACCGTGACATGCTCAGAATAGAATACGCAGTCTCAGGAAATGGATCACAACTCATTTCTCATTCTATAAAATCAGTAATAACGTCATAATACCACATCTGTATAGGCCCATAATTCTTCATCTAACCCTAACCCTAACCGTTTTTTTTTAAGAGTCTAGTCTTCAGAGGAAAGAAGCTTACTACTAGTTTAAAAATGTTAAAAATGAGTTTACATTAAAATAAATGTTCACAAACCACATTTGCAGAAAGCGACCATCCTTTAAACTCCAGCGTGTTTCCTATAGAGTGGAATTTAGAGGAAGTTTAAACTCCAGCGTGTTTCCTATAGAGTGGAATTTAGAGGAAGTTTAAACTCCAGCGTGTTTCCTATAGAGTGGAATTTAGAGGAAGTTTAAACTCCAGCGTGTTTCCTATAGAGTGGAATTTAGAGGAAGTTTAAACTCCAGCGTGTTTCCTATAGAGTGGAATTTAGAGGAAGTTTAAACTCCAGCGTGTTTCCTATAGAGTGGAATTTAGAGGAAGTTTAAACTCCAGCGTGTTTCCTATAGAGTGGAATTTAGAGGAAGTTTAAACTCCCACTCCCTTGCTGGGAAAGAAACAGGAATGCTTGTGTACCCATTATTTACACTATATATTTATAAAGAGGCTTCTTTACACTTAATAAAGTGGAAATCTGAACTCTAAACAATATCTTGCAGTTATTTGTAAGTTGTAATGCACCACTCTTGGCTCGACTGTTTTCCAGTTAGTGTGCCGAGTTCTGAGCTGAACTGTGATGCACCGTCAGCCTCTCTTGTCTTTGATAACTCAGCAAATCTTGGCTGAATGTTTTTAACACATGTGAATGCTGTAAATGCCCTTGTGTAAACTCTTATGAATGAAGCTCTGAAACTGATATATGCATTCATATATACACATGCTAAAATATGCAGACCACACATGCCCTTAAAGTCATTCACATGGAAAGATTTCAAACGTATCATTGGCTCTATAAGCCTCTAATTAATGAGAAATGTAAAAAATGGAAGAGCACGGGTCCTTTGTAGGCCAAGCCAAGATCAGGCCGATCAAGTTTCAGAGAACCGACAGGAAATTGGTTGCGTTGCACAGGAAAAAAAAACATTGCCAGACTTTGACATATAAAGCAAGAGGTATGAAGCACAAATGGGCTAGAGAGAGTTGCTAGAAAATGACCACCTTTAGAAGCACAGAGACAAAATGGCAAACCTGTAATCCACTCACCAATCTAAGGATTTGGAAAGATATCCACTCTGAAACATGCAGGAGGAACTGCAGCCGGATGAGCATGTACGGAGGTGAATCTGTACCACAACTACGTACACCACCCTCATCCACCAGGCCCTGGAGGTGGCATCACAGTGACTTAAATGTCACATTAGCTGTAAATAACTAGCGTTTTCCTCCAGGACTTTATTCTAAATGTCTTAATGATTTTGAAGGTTTCCTGTTTGACTCTATTTGTGGTTGAAGTAGAAAACCAGCACCTGTGTGCCAGAACTCTCTAGAACTTGTGCGTTTTAGCGTGTGTATCGGCAAGTACACAATTAGCCTATTACATCTTGAATTTCTACAATGAACAAAAGGTACTACGATGCTCACAACATAAATGGATGCACTTAAAGTGACAATCATTTTGTAAACGCCTGTGCGTATGTGTGTACACAAAAACGCATCTATTGATTCATATATTGATTGAGTCGGGGCCATTCATCTTTATGAGCGTTACTGTCAACGTTGTAGGTGCTGAGGTAGCTTCATCTGCGTGCTGCGCACCAGGTTGTGGTTGAAGACGTGGAGTGCCGGTCTCTGACTCACCGTGTGCATAAACTCCATTAGTTCAGAACGCAGCGGCCAGCCAGTTCTTACCAGAACTAGAAAGTTCTTGTATCTTGCCTATATTACACTGGCTCCCACTGGGTGGCCTTGCGTCTCAGTAATGAGAAACGGTCTCAGTATTTATGGCTAAGCTGAACACCCATTTGTTTAGTCGGGCGTTTTGTTTTATACCCGTCATCGTGCATGAAGGTGTAACTGAGGGTTCATGGCCATTGAGAGTTGGTAAACTGGGGGGGTGCTGGGATGCGGGTAGTTCACCTCCTTTGTTGTCATCAGGAAAACGTTGTTCCACGGAGCCCTCATGTCTGAGATAACCTCTACTTCCGTCCGTTCAGCTCTGCTGCCCCCCGAGTCCCCACTTGCACTTTATACCCCCCTATTTCACACACTTCATCATTTGACTACCTTTATCTGCCCTCTCTTCCTGGGACAGATTACGGGGATCCGCTAGTTTGAATATCTTTCAGTTCTTGAGTTGCTCCAGCACCTGATGGGTTTTGAACACACCTGCGCTTATGAGAAGCAGACTACAGCTACCAGGAACCCAGACGCGTCATGCGTCTGATGTTCATCTCACTTATTTTGCTTTTTGCCCTGTTGTGCTGCCCGACCTCCACCTTTGAGTCTTGGATCTTCTCAAGGTTTCTTCTTCATGCTCCTGGGAAGTTTTGCTCACCTTTGACTTGCTACTGGGTATTGGACCTTGCTGATAGAGCATTATTTATAAATACTTTTGTCTTGGGCTTTCCAGGTAGTTTACTGTTATCTTTAAACGGCTTTGATTGCATATTGCATAAGTGGATGCTCCGAAAAACGTTTGGACAAAGGTCATGCTTTGAGGTTAATATTTGTGTGACTGAATTTTTTTTTTGTGTGTGTGTTGTTTTTTTTTTATTATTTTAAATATCTGAACATCACTGAGCGTTATTCTGGTAAATACAGTTTTAAATGTGTGATATGCATGCCGTGTGCCAGTCTTTGTTGTGTTTTGTGGGTCTTGTCAAAAATTAGTCGTCTGTGGTTGTCATTTCCTCTCATATGGCCGATCTTTCTCGTGTTTCACCGTGTTCAGTAAAACGCCTTTTGCTGTGTTGTCGTCGGCTCCGCTGTGTGAAAACCAGAGCTGTGGTGACGGCTCAACAGTGTCGAGGCTGCGCACGGTCGTCTTCACAAACGCTGGTGACTCTGATCAGTTGTGGCTCTCTTCTCTCAGCTGAGAGCTCCCTCCCAGGGACACGAACAGGACATTAAAACGTTTTCGCCATTGAGTCTGCGGTAGGTAGACAGGCTATGCAGAACAGACTCCATCCCTCCTCTCTCTCTCTCTCTCTCTCTCTCTCTCACTCTCTATCTCACTCACACACACACACACATTCTCTCTCTGTGACTCACAGAACACAAGGTGGGCACTAAATGTTTAGTTGTAAGAAGAATGGAACATGTCTCTTCTCTGTTTGGATGAAATGCAGCGTTTAAGAAGTAAAACCAACCACCAACTCTCAGTACAGGCCGCAGGGGACAAACTACCTTGATGTGGAATGATGAGTTGTCATAGTAACCATTAGGTTGCAGGTAGCGGTATATCTTTGCTTCCTGGAATTCAGGCTTAAGGCCTGACCTATAGTAGATTAAAATGTACTAATTAAAGATCTTTAGTTGTGGTTACCAGCATGGAAAAATAAGTTACAGGTTGCTGAACACTGAGTGGAAAGAGAATTAATTTAAAATTTGCCTATTTATTTTTAAATGTTAACTGACGTATTTTATCCTATTCACTTCATTAGTTAAAAAAGTTAAGAATCTGTAGTTCTGAAGTACACGTCATATCACCAGTGTCTACAAGCAAGTGCTTTGGGCACACTGCAAAAATGAACTAGGCGTTTTCTTTACCCACATATTTAAAGCTTATGTCATGTGTTGTTAGTAAAGGCCCTTTGCCTCTATACACACACACACACTAATGTGATGGGATTAACAGTGCCCTTTGAAGGAGATACACACACAGTGTGTGTGTGTGCGCGCACACTCGCGCATTTGTGTATGTGCATGTAAAAGTGTGTTATCTGAGGCCTGATGCAGTGGAGATTAGGGGCGCTTCAGGGAAACACAACTGTTTCCTTTCCTGGAAGTGTCTATTTTCAAAGTAGTCACTTAACCACCAGCAGGTAAGGACTAAAGGACTGAACACACCAGCACCTTCACCAGGCCAACAAGTGTTTAAACACAGCTTACATTAACACAAGATATAAAGCCAAGCAAGCTGAACCTTGAAGGCTCAGACTAACATATTAACGTATAAATAAATAAAAAATACAAATGTTTACGTCAGTAGAGTATTACACTGGTCAAATGCTTCCTTTTACTGGTATCTGTGCCCTGAATGTAATCATCTGATCATCACACTACAGTTAATAAGAGACATTCAAATCCTTACAATATAATAAGGCTTTATTTCCATATAATAAATAATTATATGGAAAAGAGCCTAGTAAAACATAAAAGAATCCTTTGATTTCTGCACTTCATCAGAAATCTCTTCACCACAGTTCTGTTATCAGAATCATGCATTTGAATTCCTAGGAAGACGATGTCCAGATCTCAGAACAGATTAGAGGCCGTATTACGGCATGCTTTGTCCTGTGACTGGTAACACAGAACAACACATGACAGCCCATGCCAGAGTTTCAGCCCGGACTGCTTCTAACGTAGCAGCTACACTCTCAAGGCCATGTAGTGATTAAAAACAAAAACCAACACATTTTCAAGAATTCATTCATGAGTAAGACGAAGGTGACACATTGTCATAAGATAAATGATAATGATCGTTCCCTTGAGGCTCTGCCAAACTTGCTGAGGTTAAAACTAAACCTTTCGTAGCCAATATTGTCTGAAACAAACATTTGAGTTTTGTTTCTGTTGAAAACAGGCAGTAGGCGATGCCTGACATTAAAGCTCAAACAATAGAGCGTGTTCATCTTCCCCAGTGAAGAGTGGCCCTTCTCAAATGTACTGAGTTTGTACTTTTTTTTTTCTTTACTAAACCAGGAAACACACCTCATGACACACATTAACTACACCTCACAATGAAAAAGTGTAAAATCACTTCCTCCTTCCATGAATGGAATTATAATCACAGATCTACAGTTTACGTGAACACCGAGACATACCACCTTATCTGGTTCTTACTCATTTTCTGAGTAATCCAATACGCATTTGCTGAAGCATTTTATTGGCAGTCTGTGTCTACCTCACATGCTCCGCCCACCCCCCCCCCCCCCCCCCCCCCCCGTCTATTTCTTGTAAATGTCTGTCTGAGCCATAAAGAGTTACGGTCACCGTAGCTCCGCCCCTCAGGTCCTCTACTACCCAGATTATTCAGATGACAGTAGGAGAGTTCCAGAGAGGTCAGAGTCATTTCAGGAATGCAGGGACATCTCGGTAATATGGAACAGACATAAAAGACACTGTAACAATGTCACAATGTCGCAATGTCACTCTTTACCGATGACTTTCCATTCTCAGGAACCGTCATGAGACGTCAGTTTCATGTCACCTGTAACCTTATACAGTTCTAATGTTAGAAAAGCCTTTTAAACCGAGCTGCTTTGTTTAGAAACTTGAAATTGGTTTCGCAACGTTGAAACTATAATTCCCAAATCTAGAGGCAGTGAAGAGTTAATCCCCTCAGTTCTCTCAGTGTCTATATCGGAGAGAAAATCTCAAGCTGTCATCAGTCTCTTCTAATAAGGAGTCAAGTAACAAAAGGTAATGTTTAAAAATATATTTATTACTAATATAAACTTAATAATATAGAAGTTTTGCATAGCAAAAATATAGACACAGGAAATCAAGCTCCCTGTATAGTGTAAACAATCCAAGTCTATGTAAACGTTCATTGCAGTGTGTTCAAGTCTAACATTCAGAATTGTGCTACAAAGTGTCTCCATCACGCCGCAGCAGGAGGTGGTGTGGAGCGTGACGTGCGTCCCCGCCGTACCCCAGCAGTGCTTTAATGCCGCCCGTCGGGCCTTCACAACTGATACGGGAACGAGCGGAGGAAGTTCTTCATGGTGGGGATCACAGGGATGCTGTCGATGGCCTGCTTGCCCCCGCACGTCTCCATGATCTTCCTGCGACACAACTCCTGGAGGCTCTGGACCGCCGCCTTCCGGTACGGTTTCCCCAGGCTCCTCTTGCCCGAGCTGGTGTAGTTCTGTAGCAGTTCGAACAGGGTCTCGAACGTGTCCTTGCTGCCTGGCAGGCTGAACCGAGAGTCCTGGAAGGTAATCCGGATGCTGGCGGGCCCGTTGGGCGCCTTGTAACTGAGCGTGAAGAAAACGTCTTTTTGCTGGCTGTCACGGATCAGGAAGGTGCCCAGGGGCTCCTTCTTGAGTCTGCGGTGAGCCTCGTCCACCGTCATGGGGCCCCAGTAGAAGCCACTCTCCTCCAGCATGGAGGTGGTCTCAACGATGATCTTGAAGTCGCTCTCATTCCTGAAGGAGCGGAAGTGGGTCTCGGGCGTAGTGGCCGCGTGCCTCGGGGAGACCAGCTCTCTGCGCTCTGCTGTGCCTGGACTGTCATTCACTGAGCTGTGCGCCACCATCCTACAGGGAAGACCAACCCGTTTGGTCTCCCATAGCCTGCCTCATTAGCATCATCTAAATGAGGCCCACGGACTCTGTTGAAACAAAGAACAAGCCATATTTAGAGGAGAGCACGACTTAAGGTCCACTGTGGTTCTGGTCAGAATCTAGTCCAGAGTTGTGAATGCATTTATGGCTGTGATACGTTTCAGAACACAAAGACTAACACAAGAATCGCTAAATGGAGATGATAATAAAATAAATAAAACAGAAATGCCTGCCTGTACTCTTTTACAACGGTTACACTAGTGATCTGGCACGTAACTGGCTTAGGATGACAGCTAGTAGGGGCAGCCGAACTTGATCTTTCATACTTGGGATACTCCACTAGCTTCGCTCGTATCTCTGCCCATTTCTTCAGAGCTTACAACTTCTGACCCAATCCTTACATCTAGCGGAATGACCACCGCGAACACCGACTTGCTGAGCGGTTTGGACATGGTTTGAAAGCAGCAAAAGCAGTTTTCTATAAAAGAAATAATCTTACCGTTTAGCGAAACCGATGGATGCGGTTTTAAAGAGCAGAACAAGTGGAAACGGTACTCGGTCAGTCGGGAGGTGTGAACTAGTTCCAAAGTGTCTTGAACTTCCATTGACTTACTCCACAGTTACATACAAAGGGTGTAAAAAACGACCTATAAGAGTTCCTCCCTCGCCGTGTAGACTCTGGTGTGTGTCCAACCGACGGCTTAACTCTCGGTTTTATTTCGAGCCCAACTCCGCCCTTTACACCATTTCCCGGAAAGTTTCCTTTCGATTTAGCGTTGGCTTCTCCGAAATCATAGAGCTGAGCTCCCGTTCCTCAAGGAGGGGAGCCGTCCCTCCAGAAAGGACTTACAGAGTCTTGTTTACAAATGTTATGCAGTTTGATCCAAATATCTGGACTAAATAACATGAACTGCATTCACATACAGCTGTATTGTGAATAAGCAAATGTTATTAGAAACGGTCAGCAATGAAACTGATGGATTCTGAATTGTCTGGATTTATATTATTCAATAAATATATGTAAATCGACAGTATTTTTGCTTTAAAGTTATATGCCACCTGTCAGGTAACAGCAGGGTTCGGATCCGGCGTGTATGCTTGTCTGGTCCGGTCTGCACAAGACTGTGCTGGTTACATCACATGCATGTCTGCATATGTTCAGCTACGCAGAATCATTCACTGTCATTGTGCAGCAGTACAACGAGATGTGAGTCTGTGTTGCACAGACAGCTGCATAAACCCAGTGCAGTGGACCTGATGGGATCTATAGGTGTAGCATAGGTTTCATTTCTTCATAGCAGAGAAAAGAGCCAGAGGTTCTCCTGGGTGGATCATGCAAAAATAACTCAAGCGTTGCTGTAGCCAATGACTGCAGTCCACATCAAATCGCCATATATTTCAACAGTTCACGGTGAGATCCAGCACATTGCGACTTGCATGTACAGCTGGTCAATGATTTCATTGTGAAACTAAAGTTTATTGTGCACTATCTCCATATCAACGACATGTTTGAGTCAGACCGAATTACGTTTTTTAGCTACTTTCGCTTCTGCGTGTTTCTCAGAAACCATGCTGCACTAGGGGGACCGGTCCGTTTCTCAACATACTGCACGAAGACCATATCAGAAGCGTGCACGAATGACTCGGCTTTCCTTTGAAAATCACTTCTCATCAAATGCATCCATTCTGGAAATGTTGGGGTCTGCAAATTGTAGACTCTACGTAGGCTGCAATCATTAAATGAACGGAATACCCTGAGTGATCCACTCCATCGATAGATACGCAGACAGACGACAACAATCTAAAGAAGACGTGCAGCTAACATGGCCATTTTTGCCCAATGTCAATGTTATTTGCTCTGCAGGAAAAACGCGCGCGCCGGTTTAACTGCATTCTCCACTCACCTGCAGAGGTGACGACGCGCAAACAGCAGCACGCGCAAACACCAGCACGCGCAAAACACCAGCACGCGCAACCCCGTCAGTTATCTTTGTTTTCTTATTACAACTGCTTCACCACGAAAGTAAAAGAGAAAGTGTAGGTGTGTAGTCGTCCGGTAGAGGTCGCTGTGTCCTCAGACGTCTGGGGGGGTGGGGGGGGGGTGTATCTCCCACCTTTGTCTTAGTCTACCTGTAGTCTGTTCCATAATCCCATATAGACTATTTTATGTTTGTAACCTGCATATTATGCGAATAGTAACACACAATTAACTATTTGTGACAATTAGATTTGGCTTTCAAGTTCAGGACTTTCGTTTCCCTGCTTAAAAACAGCTTTAGGGCATACAAACCTCACCCAGCCTTAGTAATGTGATTCAGGTAGACTGTTTCATTATGTTCATGTTACTTTCACATTCAGCTAGATTCCCTCAAGTCACGTGATCGGTGGTTATTGTTTTATCCTGAAACCACAGTGTTCAGTCCTGCAGCGCTGCATGGTTTCTTCTAACAAGAGTTAGTACCTGGAACAGGCTCTTTCCACCACTTTCATAATGCCTGGTGCAGGACTACTGGCTTTTCCCATTTGTATTGTGTAGCTATTCACACTATATTCATATTAATTTACATATTGTTGTTGTTGTTATAGTCTAGGTGAATTAATTAAGTACATAATTACATAAGTACATAATAGTTCTATAATTTAATCTTTAAACATAGTTTAAACATAAATCCAAAATTTTTCAGCTTGCACTGTCCAGCCATGACATTGTTTAGACAAACTGATTGCAACTCACTACAACCACATTAAAACATAGACATGTCTACAAATAACAGAATAAGCTCACTGGAGAAATGCATAGAGCATACCTGTAGCCACTGTCTGAAACACCTGCCTTGTACATCCATCCATCTATCCATCCATTAATCCATTATCTTTACTGCTTAATCCCCACTAGTCTGGGTCACAGGAGGCTGGAGCCAATCCCAGCACCATCAGGTGAAGGCAGGTACACCATGGGCAGGTACACCATGGTACCTACGGGCAATTTAGAGTGACCGATCAACCTAACACTCATGTCTGTGAGAGGAAACCAGAATTGATTGTAATGCTGTTTCTTCAACATTTTGATATATGCTGATATTTATTTATCAGAAAAATTACTGCATTAACTCAAAAAAGATTTGAGTAAGTCAAGGGGATTTGGCTATGCCATGCAAATTCATCACCAAGTTGTCTAAATGTGCTGAAATCCTAATGAAATACTGCCACCTATCGGTCTGCAGATAATATGACAAAATACCGCATATCGCAATAACAAATTAACCACCAAAAAAGCATATGGTCTGTGGCGTCCATGCTGCTTCGAAGCCCACAAAGTAGAGTAACGGGTCTCACAGAGGGCGGACAACATCCCCGGGCAGACACTCGAGACATGGTCGCTAAAGCTGGCAGGTGTCCTTGTGGACATATTCAACATTAACCCTTAGACTGTATTCGCAGAAGTCACCTGGTTCAAGACAACCACCATCGTCTTCCTCCCCGAGAAGATGGTCGCCTGTCTCAGTGACTACTGGCTGGTTGCTCTGGGTCCAGTTGTGATGAAGTACTTCGAAAGGATATATACATAAAATACTCATTTATTTTCTTATGTAGGCTATATATCTCTCTTTTTTGTATCCAGAATAGAAGGAAAATGCAGAATGCGAATTTCATTCTTCAGGACTGAATGTTTACTGTGCACCAAAACTCTTGAATCTTGAATAGAAATGAATTAAAGTACATTATGCTGCTAACCAACTTAACTAATAAACAAATCTTTATAAATCTTGTAAACACAAAAATGTTCGGAGTACATTTGACAAGCTAATAGTAAGAAACTAGGCTGAATTCTAAACACTGAGAACAATAGCCGAATTTAAATTTTAAGTTTACCTACTAAATTAACTCAAATTCACTTTCATGTGGCCTTATTGAATATCTATTTTTGTAGTAAGAGCAATATTCTTATGTCAAAAAAAAGAAATATTCGGTCATATAGGATCTAAAACAGCATTTTGTCAAACGTTAGTTCCCTCCAAAACTTGTGCTCTTATCTTCTGTAAGTGGTTATCAGGGGAAATAGGCTCGTTTTGAAGGCGCGACATTCTCATGCAGTCATTATTCTTTCTTTGAGTGGACGGCAGGCAATCTTCTCGACTGGACGTACGAGTGAGTAATCCACTGAATTATTATAATAGTTTACAGCTATTAACTATGTTCACTAACATATTTACAAAAGTATGAAACATTTAAAAATAATCAAACTCTCACGAGGTGTTAGACGTTACAGCTAAAATATCTAAATATCATTACGTTTCAGATTAGTCGGATTGAGTCAATAACTAAATTATATATATATTTAAAAGATAAGAAAGGAAAAGAAATATGTCAAATTCAGTGTATAGTAGGCTATTTGTATACCAGTCTCTCGCGAGGGGGGGTGGAACCAAACTTTCCAGTCTCTTTAGTTGACCCGGAACATATTACGAGACGCACCGTTAACTAGCAAAATGGCTAGGAGTAGCTAATGCTACGTTGTCCGTTACCTTGTGGTTTTCTGATGGTTGATTAGATGTAGTTTATAATGAGAGGTAACCTTCTGTGCTCTGGATACAAAACACCCAGAAACTGTCATCAGAAATATCGTGAACTAATAGCGAGCTAGCGTGCTGTGAACGTTTTAGCTAAGCTAGCTAACATGCTAAGTAAAGACCTTACGAGAGGTCAGGGCCTTTATTAGCCTTTATGTCTTTAGCTAAGCAGTCAACATTCATTCAACAGACATGTTTCAGTGTTTTTGTTGTTTTTGCTGTCTGTAAGTGCACTGTCCTGTTCTTGTGCTTATAACACGTGTGTGTGTGTGTGTGTGTGTGTGTGTGTGTGTGTGTGCGTGCGTGCGTGCGTGTGTGTGTGTGTGTGTTCTTCTTTTCACAGGACTTTATAGGGACATAACATTCCTTTGTGGGCTGTTTTAAAAAGGCAGTCATGGTGCTGAAAATATTTTTCCCCACGTGCTGCAACACTGCAGACAGTGGCTTAGTTGTTGGTCGCTGGATACCGGGCCAGGACTCAGCTGTGGTGCTGGCTGTCATTCATTACCCCTTCATACCTGCTCAGGTGAAGAACTACTTGAGTGAAATTCAGAGCCAGTCCCAGGTGGACCTGACCGTCCTCGGTTCGTGGAGTCTGCCCAAAGCTGGTCAAGAAGGGATGGACAGCTTCTTGAAGGACCTCAGCACCATCTTCCCCCATTCACGCTGGCTACAGCTGAGCCGTGAGATCGGCAAGAGGGGCTTCGCCTGTCGGGTCGTGCACGGCGCCGGCGAGTCCCCGGGTGGCGAGACGGACCAGATCGTCTTCGTCCATTACGACCAGAGGAAGGTCACGCTGTCTCAGCTGCACCCGATCCAGGAGGAGGGGGCCACGGAGGGGTCGTCCGAGCTGCGGGAGGTGTTTCACACAGTGGCGCGGAGCGGACCCCTGTTTCAGCTCGACAGGTACGACGAGGGGCCCCTGAAGCTCACGCACTGGCAGTCTGAGGGCAGGGAGGGGAGCATCCTCGTGGAGCTGTTCAAGCAGGCGTCGGTGCCACTATGTGTGCTGCTCACCTGGCTGGTGTCTCTGTGGCGGTGGCTGTGCGGGCTCAGGTGAGTCTTGACCCATGTACTTCATTCACTACAATGTTTTAATATTTTTACACATCTCACTTAAGTACTTTACAGTTTGTTTATATATAATCAAATGTGCAAGCAACATGCTTCTGAATTTAAATGGAGGGGGAGAGGTACTGCAGTGCGCTGTAGTAAAAGATGTAGAGATGTTCAAATATAGTACATATGGTTTACAGAGGGCCTCCATCAGCTGTGCAAGCAAAATGTGTCTGAGGTTAAATCCCTGGAGTCTTTTTCTGTGTGGTACTATTATTGTGTGTGACCGTGAGTGTTTGTGTGTGAACTGAAGAAAGACGAGCCAGTGTACAGCAGATGATTTCTGTATTTGACCCTGTTGCAGGATACTGAATATTTGGCCAGTGCAATTCATTTCAAGCAAGCTGTCTACCTGTGTTCAGGCAGCACACAGGACTCATCATTTTCAAACCGTTTTCACTACAAAGAAAGCCACGTCCCACATGGAATTTATGAGGTACAATATTTACCTATGCCAGTGTCATTTTAGCTCAGTGATTTTCTTTTTATAGGTTATCAAATTAGGTCAGTCGATATCAGGTGTTGTTAACACCCCAAAATAATCGGCTTATTATGGTATGCTTTTTTGTACTGTAGGAAAGCAAATATTTTTGTGTCCTTCCTCGTGGACGTGGCACTGGGATTGCTGCTTGTGTCCTGGCTCTACAGAGAGAATCGCCTCAGCCTGCTAGCGAACACCTTAGTGCCGGTGGCTGATGTAAGTGCTGCTTACAGTAGCGACGTAATAGAATTCACCTCCATGTACAGTATGTAGTAATATTGAGTAAGTATATATACATGTATGAGAGATTGTCTCTGTGTGGGTGAAACGGTTTACGTAAACAACAAAAGAGACATTGGCTGTGTTGGAAATAGCCTATGACATACTACTGCCGTACTGATCGAGCCCCAAATCAGTATGTCGTATGCAGTATGTGACCAAAATGAAATTTCCAGTACGTGAAACATACCTGGATGACCTACTACTTCCGCAAAATATTCCAGTACGCGAACAGAGCTATCTTCGTGGTGTACTGCATCCCATCATGCAACGCTACGATCACGTGACCCCGTAGTATGCTTTGCTTTTGTCGCATACTGGAAACTGTACTGCATACTACTACGAGGACCAGTACGCAGTATCCAGTATATACTGAGTCCAGTATGCAGTATGTAGTAGGCTATTTCAAACACAGCCAGAGTGTGTGTGTGTGTGTGTGTGTAGGGAGTGTACAGAATACAGCGGTTTTTCTCTGTGTACGGCTGCAGCGTGTGGCTAAGGAACTGCAGGAGCTGTTGGAATGGCTCATGGGTGCCCCTGCTGGACTGAAGATGAATCGTGCTCTGGACCAGGTGCTGGGAAGATTCTTCCTCTACCACATCCATCTGTGGATCAGTAAGTAGGGTGAACTACACTCTTAATACGTTCTCAATAGCCTAATCCTACATCCTTCAGGAATGACGTCAAGTGCAAATCCCAGTGGTTCAGTGAAATGTATTTTCCTTTCATGTCTGGTAAGTAGTGAATGTCAAGTAGAGTCCGTAGTGCTGCTGACACTGCATTTGAACACTGGAAACAAGCTCTAGTTAATAAGCTGGTTGCTCCGCCCTTAGTGTGCGTTCATGTCATGGGTCATGTCTCATGTCTCCTCAGGCTACATACGTCTAATGTCTCCTGTCTCCTCATGCTACATTCGTCTAATGTCTCCTCATGCTACATTCGTCTAATGTCTCCTCAGGCTACATTAGTCTAATGTCTCCTGTCTCCTCAGGCTACATTCGTCTAATGTGTCCTGTCTCCTCGTGCTACATTCGTCTCATGTCTTCTCAGGCTACATTAGTCTAATGTCTCATGTCTCCTCAGGCTACATTCGTCTCGTGTCTCCTCAGGCTACATTCGTCTAATGTCTCCTGTCTCCTCAGGCTACATTTGTCTCCTGTCTCCTCAGGCTACATTTGTCTCCTGTCTCCTCAGGCTACATTTGTCTCCTCAGGCTACATTTGTCTCATGTCTCCTCAGGCTACATTAGTCTAATGTCTCCTGTCTCCTTAGGCTACATTTGTCTCATGTCACCTCAGGCCACAATCGTCTCATGTCTCCTATCTCCTCAGGCTACATTCGTCTCATGTCTCCCTTTATTGAGATGATTCTGTGGTACGTTGGCCTTTCTGCTTGCCTTGGTTTGACCTTCGCCCTTTCTGTGCTGTCGGACATCGTGGCGCTTCTTACCTTCCACATCTACTGTTTCTACGTGTACGGTGCCAGGTAAGACAAACAAGCTAAGCGGCTATTTATGGTTTTCTGCCACCAGAGGGCAGCATGTGCCATCTTTGCCATCCGTACGCCAGACCAGGTAGCCAATACTCGGTTGATGGTTCATCAGCACACACAGCTGTTTTCATACAGTAAGCACAGCTGTCTGTGATGTGTGGGTACTACGTGTGCCCACTTGGGTCATGCAGTTTTATTCATAGCACAAGTCTAAAACTTATATCTGTAATCTTTCTATTTTCCAGTCTTTTGTTAAGTTATTATTTAGAAATATGGATATAAATCTATGTGGTTGAAATAACATTATGTTAAATAGATTAGGTTGTTTGAAATAATAAAATGTTTTTTAAGAAATGCTTTAAAAGGTACCATCGTGGTACGTTTCATATTTATGGTTTTTCCCCACCAGAGGGCAGCATGTGTTCCGCTTTAGATTATATGTCATTGTCCTGATTTATTTTAGACCTTGAATAAAGCGTCCACTGGTAAACATTTCCACTGAAGAATAATTTTTGAGATTAAGATCAATGGTGCAATTTAACCTGAGCACACTGCCTGGACTCAGATGTCTTCTGAGAACCACAGTGGACTGCTCCCGCCTGAATCCAGATCTGTTCTGAGAACAGTAGTATTGAGCAGTAGACTGACCCAGTCTGGACCCAGATCTGCTCTGAGAACTGGTGTTGATGACTGACCCAGTCTGGACCCAGATCTGTTCTGAGAACAGTGGTGTTGATGACTGACCCAGTCTGGACCCAGATCTGTTCTGAGAACTGGTGTTGATGACTGACCCAGTCTGGACCCAGATCTGTTCTGAGAACAGTGGTGTTGATGACTGACCCAGTCTGGACCCAGATCTGTTCTGAGAACAGTAGTATTGAGCAGTAGACTGACCCAGTCTGGACCCAGATCTGTTCTGAGAACAGTGGTGTTGATGACTGACCCAGTCTGGACCCAGATCTGTTCTGAGAACAGTGGTGTTGATGACTGACCCAGTCTGGACCCAGATCTGTTCTGAGAACAGTAGTATTGAGCAGTAGACTGACCCAGTCTGGACCCAGATCTGTTCTGAGAACAGTAGTATTGAGCAGTAGACTGACCCAGTCTGGACCCAGATCTGTTCTGAGAACAGTGGTGTTGATGACTGACCCAGCTCTCTCTGTAGGCTCTACTGCCTGAAGATCTACGGCCTGTCCTCCCTCTGGCGCCTTTTCCGTGGCAAGAAGTGGAACGTTTTGAGGCAGCGTGTGGACTCCTGCTCCTACGACCTGGATCAGGTACTGCAACCCTTCACCCACCCCCTCTGGGTCAGAGCCATGGGACCCCTGCTTTTGTTGTTTATAACTTCAAATACATAACAGTAGTGACCAATTCCTGAGCAGAATCCGTGCCCAACATTTCATGGGTGCATTTTAAACACCTGACCACACGTCAGTATCATTAGCATCGCTAATGCTGTTTGCTTTTAGCATCCTCATCTGCCCTCAGGTTATCTGGGTCTCATCTCCTGAGCCACGGTGTTTAGCATTGTGCGCTAAAGAGGCCTGTGTGCTGTTTCTCTGGTGTTATCTTCCCTAGCTGTTCATCGGAACGCTTCTCTTTACCATCCTGCTGTTCCTGCTTCCCACCACTGCCTTGTATTACCTGGTCTTCACTCTGGTGAGCTCTTTAAATTACATCGAGGTGACTCACAGTCCCGAGGAGGAAACCAGCCTCTCTGTTTTATCGCTGAAGTAATTGGTTCGTCGCCGTCGTCCTGATCGGTTGTCGTTTATTTTATATTTGTTGTGATGGCAGCTGCGTGTCGTGGTGGTGATGTTCCAGGGTCTCCTTCATCTCACCATCGACCTCATCAACTCCTTCCCCCTGTTCGCCATGGGTCTGCGGCTCTGCAGGTCCTACAGACTGGCAGGTCGGTCGGGGTAGATCCCTGTATCCTCACGTGGTTAAATGGCTTCCTCGTGCCGCGATACGCCTGCGGAGATGCGGGAAGCCGGAACTGTTCGACTTGTCTTTGTCATCGGTGTTGATCTGTTAGCCGCCGGGTGTGTTACACTCACAGCTGTAATCGAGCTGCTGTTTTCGCTTTCCAGAGGGAGTTAAATTCCGAGTTTTGTGTGAAGAGCCTGGGACTCCCCTGCATCTAATGATGGAGGTAACTGCTTTCAGTTCGGCTCCTAAGAACGTCTGTTTCACCGCTGTGGGGCCGCTCACAGCACGTGTCCAGCCTGTAACATACGCCATCTCTGTTCATTTACATCTTTATGCGTTTATCTCGCAACCTCTCCACTCTTCCCTGTCTTCCCGTTTTCAGATCAATCCCCTGAAGTGCAGCTCGGTCCTGCAGCACTACCGGACACCCACCTACAGCTGCTACCCCAGGGACTCGTGGGTCGCCCTGTGCAAGAAGCTTTTCATGGGGCAGCTTATTTACCCCTGGAAGCACAAAACCACCAAGACAGACTAAGGGTGGAGACCCCTTACCCCCAGGCAGACTGCAACAAGACTCTGCCTCACTGAGAGTGGTGGATAGGCAGGGTCATTTCTGCATTTTTGGCCTGGGAGGGAAAGAAAGACTCTTTCTTTCTGTGTGAATTGTGCTAAAGAATTTTCAATGGGGTAATGGCAGCTTAAGGGTATATTGGTGTTAGTTGTGTAGCTGAGGTAAATGCCTCTCTAGTTCAGGTATTCACAACACAAGCTGCAATAGTTTATTATTTTTTATCTTAATGGGAAATGGATTTATATCAGTATTAAAATTCCAAATGTTAACTTTTTAAATGAAATCTAATCATAGGTGTTGTTTTGCGTATTTTCTGTTACTTTTCAAGCTGTCAATGTCTTAATAATCAGTGTATTTGCTTTGTTAGCTAACATTCCTTTGGTTTATTTTTGTGAACTGTTACAACTGTCTCTAATTGTTCAGTCACTCCTGCTGTGGCCACTGCTCGTGGTCTATATGGTTTGTATAGGTTATTCTGAGCCATTGTGTTTATACCTGGTCTTTTTAATCATGGTCAGACCTGGAAAAACTAATTAAAAAAGAGAAGTGAGAGAGTGTTTTTTTTAAGCTAATCTAGACATGTAGGCACAATGAATTAATATAAAATAATTTGAAGGGATCCAATTTTGAGTTTGTGTGTGATCAGTTGTCACAAAAACCTTCAGTCCCTAAATAAATCCTCATATGATTAGTTTGCTTTAAAGTGTTCTTTTCATACAGTACGTTGCAAAGCCATTAATGGCCCCTCTGTGTGTGACCTGCTGTGTTGCTCTGCTTTGATGGAACCTGTTCCCATGTATACCAGATGTGCAATGGGCAGGGTTGTTCTTGGGGACCGCGTTTCAGATCTGGTCTATGGAGAACACGAGGGTGAAGGACTTCACCTTGGTCCAGGTCTCATTCACCTAGAGGTGGATTTGAAGAGGCAAACAGGATGTTGGTGTAAAGGGCTGTTTGATGCTAGTCGATTCCTACATTATTTGTGCAAAATGAGTTCTACTGTAGTCCTGGTGCAACTGTCATCAGTGATTCAGGTCAGGATGCAGTAATATATTTGCAGGTTTCATTTTGCACAAATACCTATTTGGGAAAATTGGGAGAAAAACATGCTGATTAGAATTATCTTAGAAACAAGCGTGTGTGTACACGTGCATACTCTTTTTAATAGCTTGTTTAGAATCCCAAAGAAGGTCCAGATGTCCTCTCGCGTCCCATGAGATCCTCATGTTGCTTTAATCTAGACATGTAGCACAAAGGCTTCATGCACTAATTTGCATTTTAATCTAGGGGGGGGGGGGGGGGGGGGGGGTTAATGTTTCTCTGAAAGTGAAACATCTCTGGCCGCTCAGCCTTCCTCAGCTGTCATGTGAACAGCTTCCATTAACAAAGTGAATTTTAATATGCGTGTGTGTTTATATATATATATATATATATATATATATATATATATATATATATATATATATATATATATATATATATATATATATATACGTGTTGTCCTATCGATTACAGCAAAAAACAAAGTCGTTATGAGAGTACTGAAGATACATTATTGCATCTTTGCCTAATACCACACTATCATTCCAGTGTGATATCCCTGATGAGTTTCTAAACACAAGGTGTCTCTTATGTGGTAATGAAGGCGTATATGGCAAATTTAAGCATTATTTCATGATCCGTGTGCCCAGGGAATGGACTAAACTGGACCTGAGCCAACACGGACCGGTGTGCTGCCGGAGGAAGGCGGGGGTTTGTTTGGGTAGGCGGCAGCGCTCAGTGGTGACAGGGACAAAACCGGACGTCCAGGAGGACTACCTAAAGATACACGTACCGTGGACGAGCAAGACTGGACTAAAAAGGATATATTTATATTTATCAGTACCGCGTCTAAGACATGTACAAGAGCGACGAGCCATGCTTCAGGACGAACACGGCGAAGATCTGAACCTTTGTGGCCCGGACGACGGGCCTGTGTGTGTCTCGCCCCGCCGTGATCTGCACTTTGAGCTGCAGTAGTTCGCTTAGCTTTGCGAGACGAGAAAGCTGCAGAAAAAAAACAAACAAACAAGAAAAAAAAAAACAAGACAAGTTGTTATTAATTTGCAATTGACGGCTAGATAGATGCACGACTAGCTGCGGCGCCTTTAGGTTAGCTGGCTGGCTAGCGGAGCGGCGGAGCCGAGGAAGCGGTTGTGCGGTCTGCTGTTGTCGGCGAGGAAGCGACTACTTCCCCCCCCCCCCTCCTCTTTTTAGCGGATTCCCTAATGATAACGCGGGATGTTTCACTTCGTTTCACCGCATTAGTTTGTATAAGTCCCCGTTAAATTGGCCGCGCCGCCCGGTCTCGGCCGGTCCGCTCGTCGTGGTGGCGCGTCAGGTTAGCTCGGTGTGCTAACCTGAGGAGAAGTTCGCCGCCTCAGCTGGTGTGGTGTTGTCGTTTTTTACGGGCTAGCTAGCGCGCGTTTAAAAACCCGCCGCGGCGGTCCACGCACTCGGTTCTGCTCGGTTCGTCCACTTCGTGAACTCGGACCGTGTGTTTAGTGTCTAACCTGCGTGTGCTGGTGAGTTTTTTTTGTCGTTTTTGTGTCGCCGCGATATATTCGTTATCGGACTCGTTAGCCGACTAGCTGCACGGCGCGAGCTCAGGCGCGAGCCCCGTCGTGTCGTTAGTGCCCGTCTGGTTTGGACGTCCTTCGTTTATTTTTGAGTTTTTGGTGGAGAAGATCTCATATTTGAGGAGTCTGGTGCTGGATTTGGGCTCGGAAGATTTAGATGACATAGTTTTGGCGTTGCTCAAACCCCCCCAGTCGGGCGTCGGAGAGCAGCGAGACCAGCGACGTGCCCCCCCCTCCTCCTGCTCTGATGCGAGCTGAGATGGGCACCCAGGGCAGCCCTGTGAAGAGCTACGACTACCTGCTGAAGTTCCTCCTGGTGGGGGACAGTGATGTGGGCAAAGGAGAGATCCTGGACAGCCTGCAGGACGGATCCGCAGAGTCGCCTTACGCCTACAGCAGCGGTGAGATGCTGGGTGACCCGGGACGGGTGTGCTGGGGTCAGTCTCCAGAGAGCAGCAGAAATGTTTGACCCTTGCATGATTGAACTGGTGTGTTTGAAGGATGAATGCAAAATGAAGGTCACTGTCTTGATCCCAGAGCACATTGATGTTGCATTGGCCACCATGCGTGTTGGGTAATGTAAATATTAACATGCATCCACAAATACATTGGTAGGACGTTGAGAAACTGTACGCTGTAGCCCATTCTTTCATGATTAGACATCTGGAAATAAGGGGACATGCTTTGTTTTTTGTTGATGAAAGTGGCTTAGTTGACATCTTTTTATGTCGGGAGTGATTTGAGCCTGCTCATGGTTTCAAAAACACGTCCCAGGTTGCTTTATTCAGCATACCGGGGCGAGCTGCAAAACACGTCTGACGTTCAGCCTCACGTCAGTGATGATCAGCACGTGAGACTAGCCTAACTGAGTCACGGTGCGGGTACAGGCCTTCAGTGGTGGAATTTCACTGGAGGCTTCTGAAGGCGTTTGCCATACCAGCAGATACACCCTCACTTTGTTCAAGACACGTGGATCACGTGATCCTTACAGAAGGGTAGTGAGATTGTGAAGCATATAAGCTTTAATTTCTGTGTGGCCTCCATCTAGATTGCAGAGATGGTAAACGGACAGTTCTGAAACTCCAGAATTAAAGACCCGTATTTCAGTTTTGACTCCGCTTCTCTGATGTGGGAGGAATTTAGTTGGATTAAGGAATAATGTAAACAAACCTGATGTGTGTCAGTCCGATTGGATTTGGTTTTCATCCTCATCAAACACGCCAAGACTGTGGACTCTCAGTCTTGGCAGGGCCCGGCCAGACCTCCCAACCCCGAGGCCGGTTCGTAAGGTTGGCGGTGCACCTCACAGCCCAGCACGCCTGGTCTCGTGCTCTCAGTTTTTAAAACATGTCTGTGAACAACCGCTCGTCATGCACTGACATAGTTAGGCCTAGTACCAACACGGATTTCCCGCCTTACCCGAGTTCGGACCTGTAGCCCAAGGCTGTTATAAAATCGGCTTATGGCTTGGCTTGTATTATTTATTTATGTTTTCCTTTTAACTGACGGTCTGTGCGAGAGGGTTCGATTTCAGTGCTCGGTGTGTATCTCCAGGGAGCGGCGTTCACTTCCACAGAGCTCATGGGTCTCCGGTGCGCTGGTTTGGTGGGGCGCGGCCGCTCACTTCACTCAGCACCTCCGGCACACGTGCGGTGGCAGGGATGGTTAAACCAGATTTACAGCCTGCCCCGCTTTCTGGGCCTCGTCACACGCGTCGTCTCGCGCTTCTGATCTTGCGGGTTTGGCTGAAATGGCGCGGTGGAGGCCCAGGTACTCGCCGTAGGGGAGAGCGTTTCTCTCTACCCCTTCACCTGCAAAGGCCAGACTACACACACACACACACACACACGCACGTTCATGAGTGAGGCTTTTCGGACCTCCGTCAGCAGCTCCGCCGCTGGGTGGAAACTCCCGGAAGGATCTGGAGCTCTGGAGGATTTTCCCCTCGAGGCTTGAGTGAGGGCCAAAGGTCGGCGTGTGTGCTCTGGCTGCTGAGCGGTCGGAGTGCTTGGTGTTCTTGTTTGTTTATTTGGTGTTTATCCTGAGCAGAAAGAGGTTCGGACCACCGCTCACCCCCCCCCAACCCGCCGTCTGTGAGTGGGGGCCGCAGCGGTAGGCCGTTGCCTGTTTATTAAGCACTCTCGCATGGGTGGGATAATCTCTCTCTCTCTCGTTACCCATGATCTGTTTCTGGGTTGTCAAAGCTTAGTGAAAGAGTGTAAATGCTCTCTGACTGTGAGACACCTTTGTGGCTACGTGCGCTAGCTGCCTTCTACCTACCGTACCCACACCGCAGCGGAGAGATTTATTGTGATTCTCGAGCGACTCCTTCCTAAAAATTTGTAGTTCTGTCAAAAAAGGGGGCAGGGAACCTTTTATCTACCTTGTTACTGTCTGAATTCTAGAGTTTGTAGACCCTCTCGGGCCCAGAGGGGTCGAAGTGGACCCCTGAACATGGAGCTGTCTGTGGGAACGCAGCTGTGCACTGGCATGGCTTCACAGATGAGCGTCTCGTGCGTTTCCCTGCGCTCCCCTCTCCCACGACGGCTGACCTGATCATATGTGTGAAAGGATGAGACCGTTTTTTTTTTTTTTTTTGCATGACGAGGGGTTAGATTTTCAAGTGAGTTGGTTTTGGCCTTAATTACGTTGTTCTGTTGACCCATTCCACCCCAACACAAACTGCCCCGACTGGCCAAGAGGTATTTTGTACTGTTGTCCCGGGCCCCCGGCACCGTGTTTTACCCTGCCCAAGGGCATTTGTGCAGTCATTATTGTTGAAACCTGCAATAGCCAAACGTAGGTGGCTCATTTAAATATAATGCTTTGTTCCAGGTTCATAAAAATGCATGAAGACCAGGAGGAAATATATCAAAAGATAATATATTAACAATTAGTCTGATGCTTATTATATCTCTGGGTGGTGGTTAAGGTTCTCTTTAATTGGTCTAAATCTCACTTTTCGTAATGAATCATGCATTTGGTCTGTGCTATAGCAGTACTCACTGTACCTGACCTTTACTCTGTGAGGTAATCTCTGTTGTCAGATTATGGTGGGGGCCCCATTCGGTAGACTGGTGGTAGTTAAGGACACCACATTATTATGGGCTGTCAGCACTTTGGTTTCACTGGCAATCAGATTGTTAGTCCACCGAGCGTCAGTGCGGCAGTCAGATGAGATCTCTGCACCACTGTGAGTGTTAGTGCACGGTTCCCTGTGAAAGTGGGAGCACACGTCGGTGTTTCGTTGGAGGCGGAGCCTATTAATATGCAAGTCAGGTTTAACGGTCCTTATAAACGTCCACCTCCCGTCCACGGTGGACGTCTCTGGCCGCGTAGGCGGAGAAGGTTGTCCATCTCCACCTAAGAGCCTCCTCACGACGGGGGGGGGGGGGGGGGGGTCTCAGAACATTAGTCTGAGTGCTTTTAAACTGGAGGCTCCCATCAAGCTCCTGGGACACCGCAGAGATTAACAAAAAAGTGTTTCAGCATCAGCAGGTTTTGATATCCATCTCTCTTCCCACATCTTTCTCTCTCTCTCTGTCTGTCTCTACCCCCTCTCTTCCTCTCCCCCACACTGTCCTGCTCCCCCTCCCCTGATCTTTCTCTCTCTCTCTCTCTCTCTCTCTCTCTCTCTCTCTCTCTCTCTCTCTCTCTCTCTCTCTCTCTCTCTCTCTCTCTCTCTCTCTCAGGGATCGACTACAAGACCACCACCATCCTGCTGGACGGGCGGAGAGTGAAGCTGGAGTTGTGGTGAGTTCTCCCACTGTGTGATGGGGTGGAGGTGGAGGAGGGGGGTGGAGGTCTGTGGGGCGTCTGCGAGGGGAACCGGGCCGGTCCAACTGGCTGCACCGTGGCTGGAAAACGGCGCCGCAAACATTTTTGTTATCGTTGAACTTGCTGGAGAAAAACAGGTGCTGTCCCTGTGTCCACTTTCACTGTAGTGTCCTGGACCGTCCAGTGAGGTACACACCTGCCTCGGGCCGTAAAACTACACACATGTGAAGCCCAGTTTTGTTTGGCTGGCTGGATGTTTTCGTTCACATCACACAGCCGATCTTCACACACGGTGTCACACCTTCCACATACCACCTTATCCAAATACATTAAGAAGGAGGTTATGTTTGTAAACAAGGGCCCGATCCGGTTCGAGATGCCTACCCCTCCTTATGGCTCTTTAATTGGACTTAATACCACACCCGGAAATGCCAACGCTGCCTGTATGACTGAGGGAAAACCAGTAGTGCGAGTTAGCATGACGCGGGTCCACGTTAGCGTGACGCGGCCCCGCGTTAGCGTGACGCGGCCCCACGCTCATATATCCAGCTCCTCACCACCAAGCTTTTGGGGTTGAATCCCCGGGTTCATCTCGAGGAAGGATCGATGGCGTCTCTAAACCGCACGTGGGCGTTCAGGTCCGGGTGACGTCTGTGTAGACCGGCGCCGTCAACACCAGCTTCGTGCCGGGGCGGCCTGGAGTCCTACATCCTGTATGGTAGCTGCAGCTACAGAGACAACTGCAATACAGCAATTGTGTGTGTGTGTACGTGTGTGTGTGTGTGTGTGTGTGAGACGTGCCAGGGTATTCATGTATCAGATTGAGCTTCCTGTCCGTAGGGGTGAGGCTTCCATTAGACAGGAAGCAGTCTCCAATGCTGAGAGGGGGAGGGAGAGAAAGACGGGAAGAAAGAGACGGATAGGGAGGGGGAGAGAGAGAGAGAGATTGTTTGTATGCTCTCTCCAAGGCCGTAAAAGCATCCCCACTGCCCCTGTGGTCCCAGATTAAGGGCCTGGCATTGTGCTGCAGGTCACGTGAGCTGTGTGACTTCAACATCTGCCAGTCGCAGGACACTGGTGCACAGCCTCGGCCTTCAGGACACTAATGCGGGGCCTTCAGGACACTGGTGCACAGCCTCGGCCTTCAGGACACTGGTGCGGGGCCTTCAGGACACTGGTGCGGGGCCTTCAGGACACTGGTGTGGGGCCTTCAGGACACTGGTGCACAGCCTCGGCCTTCAGGACACTGGTGCGTGGCCTTCAGGACACTGGTGCACAGCCTCGGCCTTCAGGACACTGGTGCGTGGCCGTCAGGACACTGGTGCGGGGCCTTCAGGACATGGACTCTGGTGTCTGGGGCGGATGTTTGGCACGCGTGTCCTGCTGGAGGTCCCGGCCGTCGTGAGCACACTGGAGCACTTCAGGCTGCGTGTTCCTGCAGGCAGGAGCCGCACTGGGAGGGCTTTACGCCCGGGGACTCGGGGAGATAGATAAGCAGGAGAATTGAGTAGATGCATTCCTCTCTGTCCAGAGAGAGAGAGAGAGAGAGAGAGTGCACATGAGAGAGAGAGAGAGAGAGAGAGAGAGAGAGAGAGCGAGCGCGCGTGTGTGTGTGTGTGCTCAGAAATGCTGTGTGAATGGAGAAAAGTTGCCAGACAGGTTTTTCCTGGTCATGATGCCAGCGTGAGGAGCTGATTCATCTTGTTTGTGTCTAAGCCCACAGTGCAATGTCGCCTCTAGAACGTTCTATCTGCTCTTCAGATTCCAGTGAGAGTGAATTGAATGGGCAAAGCTCTGTGTGGCACCTGCCCTAACTTGTCCGTGTGCCTGTGTGTGCGTGTGTGTGTGTGTGTGTGTGTGTGTGTGTTCTCAGGGACACTTCGGGTCAAGGCCGTTTCTGTACCATCTTCCGTTCCTACTCCAGGGGAGCCCAGGTGAGACCGACTGATCCCAGAACTGTAACCCCCCCAATGGTCACGTGGGGGGCGGGGCTTACCAGGGCCCTGCCCTGCCCACCTCTGCTTACCACCTGCAAATCATAAATCCTTTCTCTTGACGGGGTATAATGTTTAGTATTACTGAATTTGGTTGATACTTTTGAATATTTAGAAAGCTTCTGAAGAACCTTTTGCACACGCAGTAGACTGCACATGGACGTTCTCCATGAATAAATCCACAGCAGGGTTTCTGCAGTGTTCGTGTGGCTGGTCTACAGTGCTTTTAGTTCCTGTGGTTTCTGCCAGAGCGGGATGTGGGGGAGCTGTTCTTTATTGTGTGTGTGTGTGTGTGTGTGTGTGTGTGTGTGTGTGTGTGTGTGTGTGTGTGTCCGGTCCAGGGCATCCTTCTGGTCTACGACATCACCAACCGCTGGTCCTTTGATGGGATCGACCGCTGGATTCGAGAGATTGACGAGGTAAGAGGTCAGAGTGTGTGTGTGTGTGAGCGCGAACATCAGAGGCACTCTTCATCTCTGGAGGTCTGCTCTTGTGCTGAGCAGGGAAGAGGTTGTTTGCGTCCATCAGCACAGCCACACGCCCCAGCAGCACACGGTGACGGCGCTCACATCCTGAACCCCTCCCCCCCCTTTCCTGCTGCCGCACACCCGCTGGAGCTCAGCCAATGAGGACGCTCGGTCTCTCCGCACACCCCTCCCCGATCACACTGCGTATACGAAAACATCCCTGCTTCTCTATATCTATATAGTGGCTCATGTGTGCGCGTGTTTACTGTAAATGGAACTTTTGCCATGGTGTGTGTGTGTGTGTGTGTGTGTGTGTATTTTTGGCTGTTGGTGCTGGTTGAGGAGTTCTTGTTGATGCTCCATCCTCACACCACGTTGGGCTTGGCCCGCAGCCACATGTATAAAGACGTGCACAACAACACACACACGTGCGCACACACACCTGTGCGCAGTCTGGGAGAGCAGAAAATGTCAGAAGCCGAGGGGTCTGCGCGTTTGTCTGCGCGTGTGTCTGCGCCCCAGCTGACCCGTTTTCTCGTCCCGCCCCCTTTCTCTCACCCTCGCCCCCCTTCCCAGCATGCCCCGGGAGTGCCGCGTATCCTGGTGGGCAACCGTCTGCACCTGGCGTTCAAGCGGCAGGTTCCCACCGAGCAGGCGCGCGCCTACGCGGAGAAGAACGCCATGACCTTCTTCGAAGTGAGCCCGCTCTGCAACTTCAACGTCATCGAGTCCTTCACCGAGCTCTCGCGCATCGTGCTCATGAGGCACGGCATGGAGAAGTTCTGGAGGCCCAACCGAGGTGATCCCCCCCCCCCCCCCCCCCCCCCCCCCCCCCCCCACACACACACACACACACACACACACGTTTTAGTGAGGGAGAAGTCGTGCGGGTGATTTGACCGTCTGTGAGGTTATGTCTCGTGCCGTGACCAACCGCAACACGACTGTCCTTGAACCCGCTCTGCTGCCCGGCTTGTTGAGAAACAAGCTTCAGAAGACGCGTTGGACAGAGTTAGTGTGCGCACGCCACCCTCCAGCAGGGCTGTCTTCGGGGGGAGGACGAATCGCGGGAAACCACAGTGCCTGCGGTCCAAACTGACACAGAACTAGAGGCATTAGGAGAGTTAAACTATTTCTCTCTTTCTTTTCTCTCTTCTCTCTCTCTGTAACTGTGAAGCCATCCCGTGAGAGTCCACAATGTCTCGCAGTACTGTCCTGACTTTAAGCGCAGCTGGTTCTAATACGCACTTCTTTACCGCCTTTTAACTCCATTTTCCCTCTGCCGGTTCCCGTCAAGCCGCGCGCTGTTCCCACGCCGTACAAGTGGCGTCCCCGAGTGCCAAGGGACGTTTCCAGGACTATTGAGTTACACGAGTCGTCTAATGGTTCCACGCAAAGGGTTGAATGGGAACGTCTTTCACAACCGACGTTCACATGTAGGGCGGTTGATTGATAACGGCTTAAACCACACACGCACCATTCAAACGCACTGGTGGATGAATGAGGAACAGAGGTGGCCAGGCAGAGCAAACACTTTTGTCATTTTTACTTTTACTTGAGTACATTTTGACCCAAGTAGTTTTACTTCACTACATTTGAACGCCCTCACATTACTGAGTAAAAAATTATTGATGGTGAAAAATTAAATGCGGGCAGAAATGTAAACTTCTGAGTCCCAGAACTGAAGGCCAATTGCATGGCCTTGCCTTGCGCATGCCCTTTCCATTGTCTCATAATCAGGTCGTCATCTGGTGCACTTTTTTCCAAAAGGATGAGATTGTTCTATCTTTAAATCTTCTATCTATCAGATTCTGTGGGATCCTGTGGACATTTTATTGTGAAAAGTGGAATCCTGTGGGCACTGTATTTTGAATAGTTGGATCCTGTGAGCATTTTAAATAGTGGAATCCTGTGCGCATTTTGTTTTATTTTGAGATGTGGGATCCTGTGGTGATTTTATTTTGAGTTATGGCAACCTGTGGACATTTTATTGTGAATAGTGGGATCCGGTGGACACTGTATTTTGAATAGTTGGATCCTATGAGCATTTTTAAAATTTTGATGTGGGATCCTGTGGGCATTTTATTGTGAGTAGTGGAATCCTGTTGCATTTTAGTTTGATTTGTGGCATCTTGTGGGCACTTAATTTTGTGTGCATTTTGTTTGTTTTTTGAATAATTTGTAATTTAAATTTCTTTATTCTTATAATAGTGTTGTCCGTTGGACAATAGGACTGAAAATTGTTTGCACTTTATGGTACAGGTTGTGACTGTCCTTGTGCTGTGAGGAAGTATGTTCCTGAGTCCAGCTGATCTTTTTGCAAGTGTGGATGTGCACTTAAATACGCTTTGAAATCGATTAAAACAACTTGTGCTGAATTTGGTTCATGATTCATCCATGCATTAAATAACTGAAAGTAACTAGGTAACTTTTACTCAAATTACATTTTAAATGAAGTAATTTTGTACTTTTACTCGAGTAAATTTTGAGATGGGTAATTTTACTTTTACTCTGAGTAGATTTTAGGCAAAGTAATGATACTTTTACTCAATTACAATTTTTGAGTACTCTTTCCACCTCTGCTCCAGTGTTCACTCTGCAGGACCTGTGCTGCCGTGCCATCGTCTCCTGCACGCCGGTGCACCTGATCGACAAGCTGCCCCTCCCCGTGGCCATCAAGAGTCACCTGAAGTCCTTCTCCATGGCCAACGGCATGAACGCCGTCATGATGCACGGACGCTCCTATTCGCTGGCGCACACGGCCGGCGCCAAAGGCAACAGCCTCAAACGCTCCAAGTCCGTCCGGCCGCCCCAGAGCCCGCCCCAGAACTGCACCCGCAGCAACTGCAAGATCTCCTAGCCCGTCCCCGCCCCACTCCGGGGGGCGCGCGGACCTTCGGGGGCGTTTGTGGGCGGGGCAGGCCGTAGGTGTGGCCTCTCCGAGGATGGGCGGAGCAAACGTGTCCGCCGGGGTGAGGTGTTACATCGATAACATCGGCACCTTGAACGCGCGGGACTCCTTACACGATTCGGCGGAGATTCTGCTTTGCCGCTGCATGTCGCCCGTAATGCGTTGGCGCCCTCTGCTGGAGCGTCTGCACCAGGACCAGGAGGGGTGGAGCCTGAGCATATTGAGACATACAACATTTTATTTGTTTTTTTTAATTTTATTATTATTATTTTTTACCTCAGACCATTTGATTCTGTTGAAGTTCTTTTCATCAGCTCATTAAGCTTAATTAATTCATTAATTGGTTTTCTAACGTCAGGTTTTCATTGATCCTCCTCTCCCAGGAGTTCATTATTATTCTAAGCCTCGACAACCCTCTGCCGTCACACATTTATGCCGGATGCACCTGTTAAAATGCGCCGTGTCCCGCATGCGTTTGACGAGGGAGCGCGAAGGAGACACGTAGCATGATTATATATTACACCACACGTCAAGGCGGACCGTGACTGGACTCCCCACGTCTTCCTCCAGCCCGTTCTGGTTTCTGGAGCGTTTCTGTTGGAAGACGTTTGGTGGGGGGGCCGTTCCTCACTGCTCGACACGCCAGCCGCCTCCTCAGGGGGGTTCTGGCAAAAACAAAACCATCCTCACTGTTGTGTTCGTCCCGTCCCCCGCACGGTCACACGTCTTGCTGACATCGTTTATTCCACGTGTAGCGTAGTTCTTAACAGCTGTTCTAGGAGCAGGTCCCCACGTTAGAAGCACCGGGTCTGTGTTTACACTCAGCCTGCAGAGTGAGTCCCGCCATCTACCACACCCCCCGCGCCAGCTACCACACCTCCACACACACCCCCACTCTTTTCCTCCAGAGTCGCACGACAGGAACTCACACGCAATCCGTTTCATCAGTTTTAAAGCACTAGGACACGTTTAGTCACTTTTCCTTTGAGCCCCAGTTGGTCTGTTTTTGGTCTTTTAAAAGACCCCGGGCCAATTACCACAGCCCTTTACCCCTGGCCAATTACCACAGCCCTTTATTTCAGTGTTTTTATATCCAGCCGGACGTTCAGTGTTAGTGTTGTCACGAGTGAAACATGAAAGTTTTCTCATAAATTTTTTTTTTACAGCACAGAGAGCGAAGTGTGTCTTCAGTACCGGGCCAGTTGACCCTGTGATCGCTTTGAAGACCTGCGAGCGTTGAGCGCGTGTTCACACCTCTCGATCTCGAGCACAAGCTTAACGTAACGTAATGCTCATAGCAAGCGGAGCTTAAGACCCCGTAGACCCCAGCATGGCTGCGGTGTCCTGATGGCTTTGAGCACGTCCCGCCGTCTTCCCACGTTATCGGGACCCCCCCCCAACTTCCCATGCGTCCAGTCCGCACCACGGCGCAGATGATTCGGCCTCAGCTATTCGTGGCTGATGAATAATGGATCCCCGTCCGGCAGATCAGAACCGACCCGTCCGGCAGGCCCTCCTCACCGGCTGCCTCTGTCCAGGAAGAGGAATGTTTTATGTAGAACAGCCACGCCCCCACACTCCACCCCCTCTATCTCAGGGACTCCCTAACATCCCTACACCACCACACACCCACCCACACCCTCCAGAGGGTTGGGAGGTTTCACTCTCCTGCGTTTCATGGGTCTTCTGTAACTTGCCTCTGGAGAGTGAACATGCATGTCGTCAGATGCTGTACGCTCTACCTAATCGCGACGGCTCCATTGTGCAAGTCTGTGTTGGGAGAGGACTTATCTCTGTAATTCTTCACTTTAATGCCAGTGGTTTAAGTAACAAGCTATTGTACCAGCACATGGCCGACTGCAGAACCCTTAGTGGTAGGTTTAGTTTTCAAGGGCATGCCCCCCCCCCCCCCCATCCCGCACATAGTAAAGTGCAACACACATTGACACTTAATTAGAAAAGTCCGTTCAACTTTGTTTTTTTATTGTAAAGTGGTTTTTTTTTGTTTGTTTTTTTTATAATGAAGCCTCTTGTTTTTATCTTATTACATGTTCTATTCTTACAAATGGATTTGGATCATTTAAAATGAAATGTGATTATGATTAGAGTTGAAAGGCCATTTCTCCTCACATTGATGAACCCTGTTATCAGACTTCAATAGAGAACGGCTACTGACGCCGTCATTTAATGAAACACCAGGCTGAACTTGTGCGTGGTAACCCCGACCCCACGTGGTGATGTGGGAGGACGCGCCCCTCCGTCCCCACGCGTCAGATGAAGGACGTGATGCGAATGCAGTGAGCAGACAACTGTAAACACTATTTTTCCTTTTGGTTTAAGCTATAAGCTGCTGTGTAACTTAAATAAGGAATAATCATGTGTTCTTGAAACAACAACCTGAACGTGTTTTTAAATTATTGATTGTACAGTTCTTGGTGTATGAAGAGCAAGTTTTTCACAATAAAATGAACAACAATTAAAAGTGTTTTAAAATTTGTTTATAAAACAATACCAGTCAAAAAGTTTTGGGAAACTTCTACAAATCTACATGGCTTTGCATAAAAATCTTAACATACAGAGAACAACATGGGTATTTTTAGTTGAACTTGACCTTAATTCAAATGGCCTTGCGTGGACAAGCTGGTATGGTGGAGGAACACGTTGCACTTGGAGAAAACTCTACTGGAGTGAGAACAGACGCTTCTCAACCCCAGACTCCTGAACAGCTGTGCGGGTTCTTTCTGCCATGACCAGCTCGGTTCAGCTCATGAAAGGTCTGATATGAAGCTGAGGGGTGAAACTGGGCGGGCTGGAGCAACAAAGCCTACAGAGGCTGCGTTGGGCTTCCCGGGCCGGAACACAGAACTTCCACTAACACGTGGCAGCCTCGGTCCAGCAAACTGAACACCCACACACGTTTCTTATTGTTCCAGTACAACCAAGGCAAAAAAAAAAAAACCCAACCCAAACTAAAACACCTTGTCTCACATATCCAGGGGGAAAGTGTTCATCCAGTTTTGGTTGAAATATGTCATCTCGTCAAATTCCTGAAAGGGAAAGTCCCAAAGGGTTAAAGGTCAGAGGTGATCTCTCATCTTTGTACACCACTATTGAAATAATTACCAGTTTTAACAGCGCATCAACATGACAACCGAAGACTGGAACCAGCCTTAACTGAGGCCATGGGGCGGTCTGCTGCCTGGCTGGCAGAGACCCGGTGTCCCTGCACTCGGTCCTAGGAAGGGCCTCCCTTCCTGCTGGGTGGTGTCTCGGGTACCATGCCTGGCAGTAGGGTGTCTATCATAGGCAGTGGGTCTAGTCTGGGGCACCTGTGAGGTCTGGTGCCCAGAGTCCCGACCGGCCACCCAGGCTGGGTATCGAGAGCCGCGGGAACGGGCCCTGCACTGCAGCCCGGGCTGCCTGGCGTGGGGCTCTGGGTCCCGCCCGGTTTGGGAGGGTGTGTGGGGGGTAGTTGGGGTCTGCACTGCACTACCGCTCTGCCTAACGTCGGAGGCCTTGTTTCCACCTTCGAGTCCTGCCTGGCTGTCTCATGCCTAAAAACCTGCAAGGCACAGGGTCATCTTACCCCTCAGGGGCTTTTTGGGGCAGTAGGCAAATCCTCACTGGGAGGAAGTCTTGACCGGGCCCGTGTGGCTCGGTGATGTCTAATATCACTTCACTGCCACTATGAATAAACACGCCCACGGCTTAGCAAACATACATATTCTACAGGTTGTCATCACATTAGAACAGCAAAAGTGCAAAACATTCCTCTTGTGAGCGATAATTATGTTTTATTATTCAGGACTTTGCCTTAAGTTTCTATTGCAGATTGAGCCTTGAATTAATTGCCAATGGTTTGTGGAGTGAACCTTGAAACTCTAGAATAGGAAAACAACTGTTAAATTGAGCTGGAATTTAGGATGGCTTTGATTTTGTAGCCTTGTCTGTTGTAAATAACCCGAGAGGTGGAGGAATGGGGGGGGGGGGGGGGGGGAACATTTTCACAAATTCGAGAGGAAATGAGGAAATTAAACAGGAAGTTAGTTAGGGGAGAGTGATTTTCTGCATATTCTCTGCAGCGCCAGTTACAGCTTCACTCCATGCTGCGCTTGGATCTGGGGACGTTTAATTCCTCACAGCTTGATATTTCACAAACGACCTGTCTTAACGCTTTCAGCTAACAGACGCCAGCGACAGGCACAGCTGTCTCCCCTCCCCGCCCGTCAGCCCACCACGCCACTCTGCACGTGAGAATTACACGTGTGCGAGATCCACCTTGGAATACACATCAAACACTGAGCTCTAGCGCCCTACCCACGGTAGTAGCCCCCGGTGTTCCTGAGGGGTATGAAGTGCTCACCATGGCCCTGAGGTTTGTGGAATCTCTTCTCTGCTTCTGGATGGCCTCTATCCTGCTCAGCAGGAAGGCCTTGTCCTTGCCCTCCTAAATACGGAGAACGAAGACGGCCAATGACGTCTCATGATAACATCAGAATATGCTGAATCTCTGCACGGCACTCACATTGGCGATCTGTTGCTTTAAGGTCCTGATGAGCTGTTTCCGGCCCTGGGTGACTTGCCAGAGGAAATAAGTAAAAATTCTACAATGAAGGAGACACAAGAAGACGGCAGGAATTGAGATTCACGTCGAACACGCCCAAAAAATCGGATCTTTGATCTCGTCCCGAACTGAACGGAACGTGGTATGAGCAAGTCCTCTAAAACAGACATCAGGCTCTAGACGGTGTGGATGACGGTGACGAGGCCCTTACAGAACGATGAGAGTGATGAGGTAGAAGAAGAGCTCGTTTCTCAGCACGTGTTCGAATATCCACCAGGCCCACTGACTGGCCGGGATGTTCTCCACCGTGTCCATCCACTGGATCACCGCGTGGAAGGGCGTGCCGAGTCCCTGGAACGGCCCGCACCGCTCCGACGGCTTCAAGCTGCAGGGAAGAGTAAATACAAATAAATAAACACTGCTACTCACTGTGGTTGTGTTATACCTCGCCCTATATAAACGTGCACACACAAACAGATCCGTGACAGAAGATGCATAACAGTCAGTGATTACACACCTATAAACCCTTCATGTGTGTTAAAGATTAGTCTGTAATATTAGTCTGTTATGCACACTCAGATCATAAAAAATCTATAGAGCACTAATCAGGAGTGTTTGAGATATGTCAGCTTAGTCACAGCAAGCTTGGACAAAAATAAATGTCATTTGTACATTATCATTATCGCACGTTAAAATATTGTAACATAAGCGTAAACAGCCTACCATGAACAGACTTTGAGACCTCTGACCAAAGCAATGTTTCATGAGCGATATCGCTTAATAAGAAACAGCACAAAGGTTATAACCAAGTCCAATAGGGAAGCAGGTCCTGGTGTCGGCCGCCTACCTCCACACTGTGTAGGCCACCATGGACAATGCCCCCACGAACGAGGGGAGGAAGAGGAGTGCGATGTAGACCGTCTCCATCTGGGCCGCCCTGCCTGTGCGTCTGGGCGGCTGGCAGTTCATGTTCAGGCTCACCTGAAGATCCACAAGAACTTCAGCTCAAACATTCAGTACACAGTACATATTACACAGTACATACTACACCACAGAGGCCCACATCACAGTACATACTACACCACAGAGGCCCACATCACAGTACATACTACACCACAGAGGCCAACATCACAGTACATACTACACCACAGAGGTCCACATCACAGTACATACTACACCACAGAGGCCCACATCACAGTACATACCACACCACAGAGGCCCACATCACAGTACATACTACACCACAGAGGCCCACATCACAGTACATACTACACCACAGAGGCCAACATCACAGTACATACTACACCACAGAGGTCCACATCACAGTACATACCACACCACAGAGGTCCACATCACAGTACATACCACACCACAGAGGCCCATATTACAGTACATACTACACTACAGAGACCCACATCACAGTATATACTACACCACAGAGGCCCACATCACAGTACATACTACACCACAGAAGCCAACATCACAGTACATACTACACTACAGAGGCCCACATCAAAGTACATACTACACCACAGAGGCCCATATCACAGTACATACTACACCACAGAGGCCCACATCACAGTACATACTACACTACAGAGGCCCACATCACAGTACATACTACACCACAGAGGCCCACATCACAGTACATACTACACCACAGAGGCCCACATCACAGTACATACTACACCACAGAGGCCCACATCACAGTACATACTACACCACAGAGGTCCACATCACAGTACATACTACACCACAGAGGCCCATATTACAGTACATACTACACCACAGAGGCCCACATTACAGTACATACTACACCACAGAGGCCCACATCACAGTACATACTACACCACAGAGGTCCACATCACAGTACATACTACACCACAGAGGCCCACATCACAGTACATACTACACCACAGAGGCCCACATTACAGTACATACTACACCACAGAGGCCCACATCACAGTACATACTACACCATACACCACCATTACTTTACACACTACACTAGTGTGGTGTTGGAGTCTTGCCCTGACCTGTCCCTCTCCTCCACAGGAGAGCCGTCATGGCTATTGCCCTCCACCCTACTGCACCGCCCACCAGACCTGCCACCATCACAGCACCACGTACCCTTTTCAGGTAGAAGATGATGAAGAACTTAATGACTTGGATGACGGGGAGGAGTGGGGAGAAATAGATTCCGATCCTGTGAGACAGAAGGAGACAGAAGGAGACACACTGAGGTCCCACTCGGCAGGACACCAGCGAAGAAGAACCAGTGAAGAACAATCTACCATGAGAGTGTCTGGGCGTAGATAAGGTCAAGCACATTAGTGGCCACATCAAACTCCGGGACTCCGAGCCTACGGATGCATCTGGTTCCAATTACTCTGGAATAAAAAGTGAAGGGAGAGTCTGAGGGGTTATGGACCGCACCACGGACACCATCAACACTTTCACTCCCCTGCTTTATTAAAGAGTCGTTTTTAAATACAACACAAACGTACACAGCAGGGCAGCGATTCATTCCGAGAAGAAACTTTCTTTATTCCGAAGCACAGGTGTGGAACTTACTTGTACAGGAACTCTCCGAAGAAAGAGCCAAGCAGGCAGAAAACGAAGTCGATCACGACCAGCCGATACACACTCTGACCCACAAAGGATTCCCAACACTGCGCAGTGGCGAAGAACAACAGATTTCAGCACCGCCACCTTTATAATCGATGTGAACCGGACAGTAGCACAAATGTATTGATTACGCGTACAGTCATGGTGTTAGGAACATCGTGGAGCCAGTAGTAACAAAGAATCCCCAGGATGGACATCTTCAGCAGGACGTTCCTGAAGATCGCCACATGCAGGGGGGAAAAAAGTTGTGTTTTAAGAAACACCACCCTTACCACCCTTTGAAAGGCAGGGGTAATATTTTACAATGCGGATGAGAACACAGTAGCTGCAGGTTTGTGGAGCAGACCTCAGGATGATGATGTAGATGTTGGTGCGAGGGCTGGCATAGTGCTCCATCTTATTGATGAGGGTGTAGACGAGAGGGACGAACAGGTTGATGAGGGACACTACGACAGGCAGGAGCAGCGTGGAGGCCTCTAACGTTAAATCCCCCGTGGAACCAAGAAAGCTCTTGAGACATGATCCAAGCAGAAGAGAGCACATGCGGAAATCAAGAATGACAACCTGGGTCAGAATCCCTTCAGTTCTTAGCATGATGTTTAAGTTTATAGATGTGCAAAAAACTCCATTTCCAATTGCAGAGAGACTTGAAAGGTGATTTGTGTCTGAATGAAACTGTCGACCTTAAGTATAACACGGGCTGTTTCTTAACAAGACTGAATAGGGTTCCTCCCCTAAGGGGTGCCACTGTTCACATTAAAAGCCACATTGTTGAATTCTGATTTACTGCTCAGGTCAGATTTGCATTGATGGTTCATATTCATAATTTAAAGTAACCTGTGTCTTTCTGTGCAACATGAACTCTGATCTGACTTTTTAAATTCAGGTCACATAGATGCAAATTAGATATGAATCTGATCTATGAATCGTAAGAAACCGAATCAAATGTGACCTGAAAACAGCCCACACAGCCCTGGAAAAATCAAGATTTGTGTCTCATTGAGGCAAAAAGTCAGATCCAAGCCATTTCAGGCTGTTAATGTGAATGCGGTGTGAGTGGAGGGTGTGGGTGGAGGGTGTGGGTGGAGGGTGTAGGTGGAGGGTGTGAGGTGAGGGTGTGGGTGGAGGGTGTGGGTGGAGGGTGTGAGTGGAGGGTGTGGGGTGAGGGTGTGAGGTGAGGGTGTGGGTGGAGGGTGTGGGTGGAGGGTGTGAGTGGAGGGTGTGAGTGGAGTGTGTGGGTGGAGGGTGTGGGTGGAGGGTGTGAGTGGAGGGTGTGGGGTGAGGGTGTGAGGTGAGGGTGTGGGTGGAGGGTGTGAGTGGATGGTGTGAGGTGAGGGTGTGGGTGGAGGGTGTGAGTGGAGGGTGTGGGGTGAGGGTGTGGGTGGATGGTGTGAGTGGAGGGTGTGGGTGGAGGGTGTGAGTGGAGGGTGTGAGTGAAGGGTGTGAGTGGAGGGTGTGGGTGGAGGGTGTGAGTGGAGGGTGTGAGTGGAGGGTGTGAGTGGATGGTGTGAGGTGAGGGTGTGGGTGGAGGGTGTGGGTGGAGGGTGTGAGTGGAGGGTGTGAGTGGAGGGTGTGGGGTGAGGGTGTGGGTGGATGGTGTGAGTGGAGGGTGTGGGTGGAGGGTGTGAGTGGAGGGTGTGAGTGAAGGGTGTGAGTGGAGGGTGTGGGTGGAGGGTGTGAGTGGAGGGTGTGAGTGGAGGGTGTGAGTGGATGGTGTGAGGTGAGGGTGTGGGTGGAGGGTGTGGGTGGAGGGTGTGGGTGGAGGGTGTGAGTGGAGTGTGTGGGTGGAGGGTGTGAGTGGAGGGTGTGAGTGAAGGGTGTGAGTGGAGGGTGTGGGTGGAGGGTGTGAGTGGAGGGTGTGGGTGGAGGGTGTGAGTGGATGGTGTGAGGTGGAGGGTGTGAGTGGAGTGTGTGGGTGGAGGGTGTGAGTGGAGGGTGTGGGTGGAGGGTGTGAGTGGAGGGTGTGAGTGGAGGGTGTGAGTGGAGTGTGTGGGTGGAGGGTGTGAGTGGAGGGTGTGGGTGGAGGGTGTGAGTGGAGGGTGTGGGTGGAGGGTGTGAGTGGAGGGTGTGAGTGGAGGGTGTGAGTGGAGTGTGTGGGTGGAGGGTGTGAGTGGAGTGTGTGGGTGGAGGGTGTGAGTGGAGGGTGTGAGTGGAGGGTGTGGGTGGAGGGTGTGGGTGGAGGGTGTGTGTGGAGTGTGTGGGTGGAGGGTGTGAGTGGAGGGTGTGGGTGGAGGGTGTGAGTGGAGGGTGTGGGTGGAGGGTGTGGGTGGAGGGTGTGAGTGGAGGGTGTGAGTGGAGTGTGTGGGTGGAGGGTGTGAGTGGAGGGTGTGAGTGGAGGGTGTGGGTGGAGGGTGTGGGTGCAGGGTGTGGGTGGAGGGGTTGTAAACGCAGCTGACCGGTAAGTTTTGGCGGGAGCCCAGGAAGTAGATGGCGGCACAGGAGGCGACAGCGAGCCCCAGGGACAGCAGCCAGGCCAGGAGTTGCAGGGAGACCTGCTCCAGCACCTCCACCGGCGTCATGACCCGTCTCCTCTGCAGCCGCTCCGCCAGAGACTCCTGCACCGCAAGGACGGGGAGGTGAGCGTGCCACGTGGGGGGGGGGGGGGGGCAACGCGACAAACGGGGGTGTTGGGTGGAGGCACAGAGAGGGGGACCTTCAGTTGAACGGCGAGGTTGTTCTTCAGGTGCTGGACGGCCTTCTCGTTGACCACGCTGAAGTCCCAGCTGCACAAGAGGCGCCAGGCGGCCTCGTAGGCGGGACCCGAAACCAGCGTGAAGTTCCTCTGGAAGGACCGGGCCATGCTGGGGGAAAGGGAAACCTGTCCGTTCAACTCAGACCACATCTGTATATCGGAATATGCAAATATGATAACAGCGAGTAAAAGCTACCCTGTGTCTCAAAACACCAATACGCCTCTCTCCTCGTCTCTTTGAGACCTGGGAGCGCTTCATAATCCAGTGTGTAAAGTGTTGGCCCAGTTTTTCAAGGAGACAAGTAAAGAATATGGAATACATACACTGACTTCCAACTTGTATTATAAAGAAGATTCCAGGAACTAACTACAGTGCACTGTAGTTACACACGGAGTGGTAGTAAAGATTGCAAACGTAGTAAACAAAGTTTCCAAAAAACAGGATGTTTCGTACATAGGGCCTTCATCAGCTGTGCAAGGAACATCCACTGTACGCTGAGTTATGAAGGTCAGAGGCTTGCTGAAGACCTTGTGCACCTATAAAATGCACATGTACACCAGATTCTCCTAATAAAGGAGCCAGAGAGTAGATGCAAGACAGGCGACTCTCATAACGAGGTCAGTCAGAAAACACTTGAGTGTTCCCTTTACAGGAGAGGACGTCACCTTTAGCGCACACCTGCGTGCCAAAGACACACATTAACTCATCGTTGTCTGTTTAGGCAAAACTGCACCGGCCCATATACTCTGTGCTGATATTTAACGCAACGTCACTTCCGCGTCTCATATCTCATCTCTTATTGCTGACCTTTGATCGACAGACACACGGAAACAACAAGGACAAGGAAAAAGCTTTAATGTCGCTACACAGCAATGCGTTCACCAGTCATAACGGCGCCAGTCCTGGGCCGCCACTCCTGGGTGCCAGTTTTTACCACGCCACATTACCTGTAGATAAGGGACAAGCCGCAAAACACCAGGTAAGCAGCGATGGTGAAGAAATAAGCCAACTGCATGTTGTAGGGAGGCGTCGTCACGATGACTTCACCGTTATAGCCCCCGTAAAAGAACACCGTCTGATTGAAATAACCCTGGTGACAGACAAGAAATCAGAATTAGTAAACTCAACCCGGAAAGGTCGTGGGGGTCAATTTAATCACTGCAGATAGCGAATGTAAACAAATATGAGGCAGTGGACCAAACTGGGGTGAGGTTCCCAAAATGTTCGTAGCGCTAAGTACTTCTTAACCTCATACGTTTCACACGAGGTTACGAAGTACTTAGCGCTACGAACGTTTCGGGAAACCCACCCCTGAACACTAGGGTTAGGGAGCATCTACATTTTGCCTGATCTATTGGCTCTACGTGGCCGAAGCGAGCTCACCACGCCGGTGAGCAGCTCCAGGCCCCTAAAGCCTGTGAGGTGAGTGATGTTCGCCGGGTGCACGATCTGCGGCACGGTGATGAAGCAGAAGTTGATCAACAGGGAGAAGACGTTGAACATGAGCAGCCACTTCAGGAAGTGGAAGTAGGAAAGGACCGAGGTGCCGAACTTGCCCCCGACGGCCTTCAGGGTGTCCTGCCAGATCACCAAGCGCTCTCTGGCCGAGCCCAGGGCGGAACCGAACCTGCGGAAGGACTGACACACGGCACCGTCACGTTGGGGAGAAAAACAGGTTCGGACCATTCGTACATTTCGTAAAGATTGTTAAATACACAGATACTGCTCAGGTAGAGGGAGTATTCTCAGAGCATTAAGTGTAAGACAGACATGTACAATTTATTAATCTTTGTAACCCTCACATAAACACAGCAGTGTCTCTGGCGTTTGTGCCCGTCTGAAACTGTTCAATAATGTACAAAGGGAGAGGGTATGACTAACACGAGCTCAAGACGAACTGAACATGGCAACAGTTCTGCTAAAGCTCTACCCACAGGCTTCTAATAGCACTTCTCGTAAAAGGATGGTGAGGGTGTATCATACATATTTATGGACATGCGTCTTTTGGATATACATAAAACCCAAGAGGCCACAGCACGTCGAAGTAAAGGACTCAACACCTCCGTGACGAGCCAGACATCCCCCTTACCAGAGAAACCCGCTGACTGAAATCAGTACAGCACACGGGGAGAAGGCTCTTCCTGGAGAGTGTGACGGAGATCACTCTGTTCCTGGAAACGACAGAGGTGTGTGTAAATGTACAGAGAAGCTACGTGGTTGAATTATACCACAATTACATTAATGGGTCTTGCCATCCACAGGCTTACATGTACAGGCGCGTGAGCTTAATTGGCTTTTTGGATGTGAAATGATTTTATGATGACATGCTGTTATAAAAGATGACAAAACAATAACCTGATATTTCTTCTTTCTTCGAAAATCATGGGCAGAGCTTTGATTTCTTGTGTTCTGGTCCTGGTCGGAAGGTTTACGAGCCTAGAGACCAAATCATCAGTTTCTGGGAACGCAAGGAAATGTGGGTGATATTAGCTGGTCTTCACACACACACACATATACACACACAACATAACCTCAGAGCCGCTCGGGTATGTTCAGCATTAACTGGTTTGCCACACGTCCCACAGTTCATTTTAGACCAGTCAGAATAAACGCAGCTTACCATTCTCCACCTGCTCTTCGATCTCTGCCTCCGTCAGCCGAAGGTGTCTCAGCGTACCTCGGTGAGGCAATAAACTCATCTTCCTCATGTTCATGGTCTGTTTACTGGGCCGTCCTAATGATGAGAGAGGAACCTGCTTTTGTTATGTTTACCATCTAAGCCCAGATGACATGACAGACATGTTCAGCTGAGCCTGACTGTGCGACTTAAACAAGGAAGTCGTGGTTTAATTATTGAGAAGGATCCAAGGTACAAATGTACTGCCTTTGCGTACTGTTGTCCAGGTAACAGTCTTTCAGCGACCAATAGCATGCCAGGGGGAGGGAGTGTCAGATAATGGGCAGGTGTCAAGTAGCAGATACGCAAAATTCATTAGCTATGCATCAACTGTGTTGTTGTGGACCAGTGATGTTTGTTTCTCATTGAAATGCATAAATATAGAAGTGACAAAGCAAACTGAATTGAATAAACTGAAAAAAGGGGGTATTTGTGTGTGTGTGTGTGTGTAAAAATAATGTGATGACTTCTTAAATACATAAAGCAGGCTTATTAAAGTTAATATTATCACAGGAAACTAAACTCACCCCTGTGTATGTTTTTGATGGCTATCCAGCATCTCTCTGTAGTGTTCATTGCTGTCCTCATAACAGTGCATGAAGAGAACAACATACTGTTGACATTTCCAGGCTTTGTAAAGTCTAACCAGTTTCAACAGACACATCAAACCTCACCTTGTTTCCTTTGAGGGCTTCCAACTTGGGGTGGGAGACAGACACCCTGTTCATCTGGTCTCTCGCCTCCCAGATCAGACAGTTGGACAGGATTTGTTTGACTCCTGCACACAGTCCTCTCACTGGGGGAAGTTTGGAGTGAGAAAGTTGTGGATTTGTAAAATAAATAAAGACAATGCCCTGTGCCCTTTCTTTAAGCTATCCATGAGCTAAAAGATCTCCTGAATAAAAAATAAACAATACATAAATAATAAAATAAAACAGGTCCATGGACATCCTGCTGTATGTTGTACTAGCTTGGGGCTGAATGGATGTCTATGAAGACAACAGATACCAAATCCATCACTGGATAAGTGTTTACAGATTCTGCTTGAGCAGCTAAAATTTCAAATGTAATGAATAATTCACAATACACAACCCTAAGATGTAGCACTGAAGCTATGTTAGAAAGCTCTAGGCTTACATTCTGGAGAACTGGTAAGAAAACAATCATAAAGACTATAACAAAAACCCACACCTATAACTTTCTCGAAGACCCTTCGCCCATGGCGTTCGCGCATGAGCATAAAATTCGTGCTCGTGTAGACCTGGTAGCTATACTTTCCCTACAACTTAAACTCCCTGACAACGAAATGTCTAAACCAAGCCTATCCACAACTACTCTAAATCTAGTGGAAAACGACTAAAACTACTACTGCGACTGCTCTAGTGGACAAAAGAGCCCAAGTCGGCCGTCGGTCACAACGGTCGCCGGCGGGTCGTCCGTTGGGAGGCGCGCGCAACCGTTTGAGTTCTACACTCCATTACACGACCAGCTGGCTGTTTAGGGAGCACAAGCAAACTCACGTTTCTGTTAGCCAGTCTAATATCGATCACTTATCGATTAAAACTCCATTAGATCCGGCTATGCAGAATGTGAGATTCGCTTGTATGCAGGTTGTTCGTGGGGGTTGGATTCATGGTAAAAGAAAAGGTCCAGATGGCTTAATATCATCAAGACTTATAGAGGGTACTTAAAATTCCCCCTTCTCACAAAAATTAATGTAAAGTTATTTCTAACCTTATTTAATCAATTAATTGTCTTTATAAGCGTTTTATCCATACTTGCTATGATTGTACCAGAGAAGTATATTGCTCTTCTCTACATTCAACTCTAGGTGGCAGTGTTGTAGTAAACATCATTGATCTTCCTAACACATTGGAAGGTGTCTCATTACAAGGTATGTTCTGTTGTTGACGACCTTTCTGTCAAGTATCAATGCATATGAAGTAGTATGCACAGTTTGCTCATTTTGTATCTTTTCAAGTGTTACATACGGTTAGATGCTGTTAAAGCAATTTCTTTGCAGAGAGGCCACTCAGCTGTCCGGTGCCTGGACATCTCAACACTGGTCTACTATTCTTGGCAAGTTTCCCTGTACATGCCACTATACGCTGCCACCCGCATGATTCATAGTCATAGTCTTCCTGTTTCTGCCTGTTACTCCATTACTGTGTACCCTTCACTGGCTATTGTCACCCCCGCCAGATTTGAAACCTGGTGCTTGCTCACAAAAGCTAAGTGGATCATACACTCCCCACATACCCTCACACCTGAGGACACTTCTCTTGTGTGTATTTGTTTCTGATAGGGCTGTAGCTTAATGGTATACTTAGACTCTGGCCCAAAATAGCACACAGACTACTTCCATGGAAACAACAATGTACTTTTGTAAGTCACGCCAGACAAGAGTGTGTCTGCTAAACGCTGATAATGTAAATGCAAGTGGTTCAGTCAGAACTTTCACACAATGCAAAATGTTAAGCTTGACAGTCTTATGAGCTTTTGATTTTGTCCTAATTTTTAAAATAAAACAGGTTAGACAGTCAAAGTGAAAATGAAAAAAGTTAAACGATATCCCCTGCAGAGGCAAGGAAAACCTCTGGACCACAAAAAATTAACACTAATTTGGCTACTACCTTTAATAACTGCAGTGCTCACTCACATGCATTATATGATATAGAGGCTGTGCACCCATGTATTGTTACATCTATTGTTTGGTGGTTGTAGATGCAGTTTTTCACCATTAGGGCGTACGCTTCACTGTAATCTCTGAAACAAGAGCTTGCCTGAGCGTCTTGCGCCTTGACATCGAAACTGCTCATGAGAGAAGAGGGCTGTGCTTTCTTCTATTAGCCTGGCTTTAATCTGGACGCAGCCGTGGGCTTTTTGCTCCTGACAGACTCGGCTTGACCTCGGAAAACACGGGTCTGCCTGCTGACCAATTAGCGAGCGAGAAGCTCTCAGCTGTAACCGGCGCTCAACCCTACCCCAACCCCCCCCCCCCCCCCCCCCCCCACCCCAGTGTTGCCATTCTGACAGGATAACTCCGACCCCAGCAGCAGGCAGCTGTAAAGGTGAGGTCTCCACGGCGATGTGCGACAGCCTTCCAGCAGCCGAAGAGGTTGGTGAGGTCACCACGCCGCCACTAAGCCTTCTGATGCCTCACAGCATCACGCCTGTGTGTGTGTGTGTGTGTGTGTGTGTGTGTGTGTGTGTGTGTGTGTGTGTGTGTGTACGTGTACGTGTACTTATGTATCCAGTATACAAGCTGCAGCAGATTGATCGAATGAACCAAGGCAGGGTGAAGCATAACAAGACCTTGCAAAGGTTCAAGAAATTCCCTTGGGGCAAATGTGGACTGAATTCATTTACTGCTAGACATCACATTTCGATGGAGAAAAATGAGTCGAGTCACTATGACCCCACCGCTTCTATCCACTGAGGTTTGGGTTGCGATTGTCACACCTCCTTGACCGTCTTTGTGTCATACTTTCTGGGGAAGGGGCTCGCGGCCGGGCCCGAAAGTAAACTTACCCAGGCATATCGCAGAAGTGTCCTGGGTGTCAGTCCGCCAGTCCGCTGGGAGCACCCTTCAGAGCAGGGGGCGGAGCCGTAGTGCCCTGCTCGGAATAGAGAATCGCCCGGTGTTGATGAAGACACAAACGTCGTGGGAGGGGAGCGTAGCGTGGTTGGGGGCGGGGGAGTCCTGCAGGCCGGGACAGGCAACAGCAAAAAAAACACAGCATCAGCGCATTAATATACGGCATGGGTGACTCTTCTGTTCTGTCAAAACGACTCATGAAATATTCATTGCAGTAATGCGGGAGGAGGTGGAGGGGTGTATCCTAGTGCGGCGAAACCCGATCAGAATGGGTAATTGTATCTAGTGCCGTAGCGCAGCTGTGGTGGTGATGGGGTTGCAGCCGAGAGGAACAGAGGCAAGACTGTAGCCGGGAGACTGACAGGACTGGTCACAACAAAAGCCCGGGGACATGTCCACTCACCCCAAAGAGACATAAAGGCATCGCAATCAAACGCAAAGGTCCCAGGACACACCCAGTCACCTCAATCAAACACAAAGGGCCTGGGACACGCCCAGTCACCCAATCAAACACATAGACCCCAGGACACGCCCAGTCACCCAATCAAACACATAGACCCCAGGACACGCCCAGTCACCTCAATCAAACACAAAGGGCCAGGACACGCCCAGTCACCCAATCAAACACATAGACCCCAGGACACGCCCAGTCACCTCAATCAAACACAACGGGCCAGGACACGCCCAGTCACCCAATCAAACACATAGACCCCAGGACACGCCCAGTCACCTCAATCAAACACAAAGGGTCAGGACACGCCCAGTCACCTCAACCAAACACATAGACCCCAGGACACGCCCAGTCACCTCAATCAAACTCAAAGGTCCCAGGACACGCCCAGTCACCTCAATCAAACTCAAAGGTCCCAGGACACGCCCAGTCACCTCAATCAAGCTCAAAGGCCCTGGGACATGCCCAGTAACCTTAATCAAACTCAAAGGTCCTAGGACACGCCCAGTCACCTCAATCAAACTCAAAGGTCCTGGGACACGCCCAGTCACCTCAATCAAACTCAAAGGTCCCAGGACACGCCCAGTCACCTCAATCTAACTCAAAGGTCCTGGGACATGCCCAGTCACCACAATCAAACACATAGACCCCAGGACACACCCAGTCACCTCAATCAAACTCAAAGGCCCCAGGACACGCCCAGTCACCTCAATCAAACTCAAAGGTCCTGGGACACGCCCCGTCACTGTAATGAAATGCAAAGTTCAGGATGGATGATCTCCTGGTGCAGTTAATAATGTGGCACTCTTCCTTCAACTGCCCCACCCCCCACCCAGAGCCGGTTCAGACTGTCCTGGGGCCGTAATCACAAGGTTGATAAGAGGCCCTCCTACCTGAACTCCATGACCATGTTTTGACATCTGCTCCTGATCCTTCACTAGTGTTCTCCCTACTTTATGACCCATCTGTTATGCCCAGCAACCAGAAAGCAAAAAGTGTATTTAGGGCTGTTTGTATGTGTAAGCAGGGGTGGAGTGGCGGGTATGATTGTGTGTGGGGGCGGGGTTGGGGGGTATGATTGTGTGTGGGGGTGGGGTGGGGGGTATATTTGTGTGTGGGGGTGGGGTGGGGGGTATGATTGTGTGTGGGGGTGGGGTGGGGGGTATGATTGTGTGTGGGGGTGGGATTGGGGGGTATGATTGTGTGTGGGGGTGGGGTGGGGGGTATGATTGTGTGTGGGGGTGGGTTGGGGGGTATGATTGTGTGTGGGGGTGGGGTGGGGGTATATTTGTGTGTGGGGGTGGGGTGGGGGGTATATTTGTGTGTGGGGGTGGGGTGGGGGGTATATTTGTGCATGTGAGATCGTTGGCTCTGCATGATTGGCCAGTGTTCTGCACACACTGTCTCATCTTCACATTGCATGCTGGGATGTGCCTGCTACTCTGTGCGAAAGGCTGTCAACTTAAAAGTCTTTATGTGACTTTCAGCAAATAAACAAAGCAGGGCAGAAGCGTTCTCTGAATTAAATTTTTATTTTGATGGCCAATTCAACCTTTACCGCTGCTCAAGAACTTCCACTACTCTTTTTTAATTCATAAAATGAGTTAAGGTCAGTCAGTAGAATCTATGTAGCCTTGATTTCCAGGTGAAAATATTTCCTTCACTGACTGACAATGCATATTAATAGAACATGATATAATCAGTGACGATGATGATGACGACTACGAAGGCCAGTCAGACCAGCTCTAATTGATTCCCTCTGTCAGATTGTACCAGATCCAAACGGGCTTGGGGAGCTCGTGAATGCTGAGCTCCAGGCCAGACTGAATGTATCAGGGCAGCTTTGCCTCTCTGTCTGATGCTCCACCCACACCCTGCTCCCTTAGTCTCATAGCTTGGGCTGGACTGGTCTATGTGTGCCAGGCACACAGGGCACAGCGCTGGGCCTCTGGTCCCTGAGACCAGCATTATGTCCTCCATGGTCCATAAGCCCAGGGTTCTGAGCCTGCCTCACCATCACACCGCAGAGTAGAGCCAGCCTTCTGGATCAGTCAGTCGCCCAGGCATGAGGGTGTTCCTCAGGGTCACAGTGGCTGTCCTCTTCTGGGCTTTTGTCTGGTGTCCAATCACCGTATTTATCCTTGGTCACATCTCCATGATATATAGTATAGAAATCTGTTCATGTGATGAGGGTGTTACTGAATATCCTGGAAGTTCAGCCTCTCCAAAATCAGCCTTTAGTAGCGGACCCATTTTACTTTTAGGTTTGGTAAGATTTCAGGAGTGCTTGCCAGAACTTATTTGGCTTCGAAAGGAATATTTACAGTGAGACCTAAAAGGAAGCTTCTATTTTCAGATCCAAAGCGTTGCTTCCTGAACATGTCTTAGAGGAAGAAATATTTTATCTGCATGTTATACGTTTACCATTTTTTTTTTTTTTTTTTTACATTTTTTAATCATTAAATTCCCTCCTTGAAGCCAAACCATTTCACATCTATCAACATAAATTAGCCTTTCCCAGTTAAGCTCTTCAACATATGCGTTAGAACTGTGTTTTAGCTGTTAGAGTCACTGCATATAACAGGTTTATTTTGAGGAAAATGTTTCACTTCAGTTTTTATTCTGCCAAAGTGCAGCTCCAAATCCCGGACAGCAGATGGGTATCAGTAGCGAACTGTCTCTGGGTGTCCCGAGTTTCTCCTCAGCTGTGAGACTCCAGTCGCTGTCGGTTTCCTGCAGCCCAGGAGGCGGGGCTACATGCCAGAGACAAAATGTGCAATTTGAAATTCTTAGTATAATTTGTCAGGTCCTGGTGCTCAACTATTACTCACAGTGTCAGGTCAGGCAAATACTTATTGTATGCCTTCCATAATGAATGGGACGTTGAGGCGTCTTTGTGGTTGTGGCATGAGTAATGAGCAGGTATGTGGAGGCCGGGCTAAAGATGTCCTCTGTGCTCTATGGCTCTCGTTATATTATATCAGAGCCTCTAAGCACGTCAGCTAACCACCACCGCGGGGCATTAGTCAGGTTGGAGCTACAGAATAACACCAAAGTCCATAATGAGGTGAATTAATAAGGCCACGCAGGATGGAATGTGCCATTTATTTTTTTTAAATCGCATCAGTAGGTCTATTCAATGTATTCCGAATCACCAGCTCAAACACACACGCGCGCGCGCTCGCGCACACACACGCACGCGCGAACTCTCGCGCGCGTGCGCGCGCACACCTCGCAAACACGCAGAGAAAAATCACACACTTCGCTTCTGCACATTTATACCCCCTTGTTTTATCACCTCTTCAAAAAAAAAGACGAACTAATGGGTGCCAAAATACAAACCCAAACGCTATATGCTTCACAGCGGCTGGGTTTGATGCGTTTGGGGACCTAATGTGGCGCGCTACCTTAACGCCCTTATGATAATGGACCTGCCGGCGGAACCGCGGCGGGTTGGCTTTACTCTACCTCTTTTATATCTCAAGTGCTCCTCACGGGTCTGGGCTCTTTGTGTGTGTGTGTGTGTGTGTGTGTGTGTGTGTGTGTGTGTGTGTGTGTGTGTGTGTGTGTGTGTGTGTGTGTGTGTGTGTGTGTGTGTGAGTGTGTGTGTGTGTGTGTGTGTGTGTGTGTGTATGTGTGTGTGTGTGTGTGTGTGTGTGTGTATGTGTGTGTGTGTGTGTGTGTGTGTGTGTGTGTGTGTGTGTGTGTGTGTGTGTGTGTGTATGTGTGTGTGTGTGTGTGTGTGTCTCCCTCGTTCCCACACAAGCATCTCAATTCTACCCAGAACATAAAGCGGCTGTAGCCAGAATGAACATTAGGCCCGTGTTTTCTGGGTCCAGCCGGTTCTGCCGTTGCGAAATGAGCGTGTAACTGTCAGATGTGCGCCACGCAGCCCCCGGCGATGGGTCTTTAACCTGGATACGGTTCGTTGGGTTCCGTCCAGGTGGCACCGGACTACAAGCTCTCGGAACACACATTCATCACGCGAGGGCTCGTTTTATATCAATCCCAGGAGACACACGTGGCCACACAGGGTCGCTGCACTGAAGGGCGGGTGATCAGGCCAAATACATGTTTTCATTCATCATATTCTCCACTCAAACATCGCGCATTTGGGAACAAAATATAAACCCGCAAGGTTCCGGGTGGCTCTGATCATATACATTTGTCACTCTAATGTGCTCCAATGTTATCAGGCAATATGTTCTCTGTTCTGTTTTAAACACCGCAGTTGTTAATATGCAAGTCGATTAATTTTCATCCATTACGTCGTTATTGTGTTTACTTCTGAAAACAAGCGTCGTGTCGCCCCGTAGAAAGCAGAAGGCTCGGCTCATTATTCGGTTCCGTTTGCGTAAATCTCCAGATGCGCGTCCCCGAGCGCGCGTTCCCGCCACCGTGCATGCGGTCGTTGGTGGATCTGGCGCTGGAGTGGAGACGCGGCCCTCTACTGATGACAGATGGAGAGATGAGATCGCTGGATTAGATCAGAGTCTCCGATCGATGATCGTCCTCGCTAGTGTAACGTGGTTTGAAGCGCGTGCCGCGGGGGTCCCGGTGCGTGCTCGCGCGGCTGTCGTCCTCCGCACTGCACGGGGACGCAAAACCCGCCTCACGGCCCTGTTGCGTTGGCTCGGTTGCGTTGACTTCAGCATTTTCTAATGGAGCCGGTGTCCTTAATTGAATCTCCTCTAATTTATCCTCTGCAGATGGCGCCTCGCGACGGCGTTGCATAAACTATAGTGGCAGCTTTTATGTCTAATTTGTATTTATATTATTCCCTGAAACGACCAAGGCGTCACGTGTTGGAGGGCGAGCTCGTTTAGCATGCAAAACTGGTCTCTTCTGCAGAGGGTTGCTTTCAGGGACACGGAGGACAGGGGCCGGAGACAGTTTGCTTAACTGAGGCCTGTACTTACCCGCCCTGGTGCAAAGGGGCAAAAAGAGATCCGGTTTGTTTCGGGGGGCCGGGGCTTCTTCCGCACCATTAATCTCATTTCGCTTTCAGTTCCGATCCCTATTAACGATAACCTGCCTGGCAGGGCGCTGGATCAGATTAGCACATCGTTCTGCGAAATGTGAAGAATAAATAAAGCTGAATTTGCTTTCTGACCCCCCCCCACACACACACACGCACACACTGTTCACCGATGAATCCTGGCTGTGGTCAGCAGCGTGTGATATTGACCTGACTCATGTAATTATAGTCATTTACATCTCTTGATCTTTTTCGTGACATCTGCCATTTCGGTAAATTTTGTCGATGTATGTGCCCTGTCATGTTTAATGGTTAACCTCTTTGTCTTATATATCCATCTATACCAGGGTGGTGGTTTTATTATACCAGGGTGGTGGTTTTATTATGGCATACAGTATGGGGGGGGGGGGGGGGGGGGGGTAAGTTGGTGATGGTGTTCACATTAGGCTAAGGTAAAAAAAACGTCTCTGGATTCCTCGCAACAGCTTGAAAAATTATACCATATACCGATTTCCCGGGACGAGAGAGCTAGAGCCTATCTTAGAAATAACGGAGGATATTCAGAGCGAGTTTTCCTGGCGTAAGAGTTTGTGTGGTATGTTGGTCAGTCGGTATTTCCGGAGCGAGCCTCACGTTGGATGTCCTGACTTATAATGTCCTGTGACGCTCGAGGTGTACTTTACCTGATGAAACGTGATCCTCTCTCGTTTGGAGCTATTTAACTTTATGTAAAAATCACCAGGTTGTTCTTTTCATTTTTTTTTTTTTACATTTTAGTTATTTATCAAACAGTAGGCATGGGAGTGCACGAGGCCTGCCGAACCGAGCGCTTGGCATATCGCATTAAAACCTCGAGCACCTGCTCCATGAATTACTGAAGTTCCACAACATAAATGATTTTTCTTGTTTCTTACACTTCGATCTATCTCCTTTCCTTATTAGGCGCGTAATGTTCACTCACTAATGCGAACTGATTTGTCTACATCAGATGTATAATAGAAGGTTTTCCTTTTATTTAATGGGACTATAAACAACATCAATTTGAGTTTTCGCGAATGCAACCCACTAAACTGTCCGAATGCTCTCAACCCGTATTCTTACATTACCTGGTGATTATTTGAGGGCATTGCTATAATGTAGCCTTTTTAAAACATGTGTGTTATTTATTTTCGTTTATGCCTTTTCCTACGCTGAAGCATGCCCTTTTGTGTAGTGTAGCCTGCGGTGGACAAAAAGGTTGTGTGTGTGTGTGTGTGTGTGTGTGTGTTGTACAGGTCACTGCTGGCGGTACAGTGGCCCACCTGTCTGTGCTATCTGACAGCTGCTCAATAGGACTTGACGCCCTGGGATGCTGGTGCCACGTTTATCTTCTACTGGATCCTCTCTCTCATGACTCCCCACTGGGGAAGTGTCAGACATTCATCAGCTTAACGCTGCTTAACGCTGCCCTCTGCACCAGCACGACCCCAACCACACGCACACACACACACACTTACATGCACCCCATCCCCAACACAACACTCTCTCTACATGTTACACATATAACACCAATACTCCCACACACAGCATATCTACACCCATTATCATGAATACATGCACATAACAGACAGAGATGAAACGTGCAACACATACAGCATGCTCACACACACACACACACACACACACACACACACACACACACACACACACACACACACACACACACACACTCACACACACACACACACACACACACACACACCCTTCTAATAGACTACACACACACACCTAAGGACACAAGGCAGACACATCCACGCCTGCAGCAGAGTGAAACATTTCATTAGCTTCTCCTGAAGAGCAGCTTCTGTCAGCAGAGCAGTGCCGTTGGTCAGACACATACTCACGTTTTCACATGAGCTCCAGTCCTGAATCTCTGTTTCTAATTTGTTCATGAATCTGTTTTCATTGCGTGTTACCTCAGGAAATAGAATTCACTTTCAGTTAATTAGTCTGTATCCAGGTGTTTATTTCTAGGTTTATGAAGGACAACTGGATATTATTAATTGTCAATTTCTCTGGTAATATTAAACTTGCATAAATATTCTGCCGTTTTCATTATAATCTCAAGCACTTTGTGTAATATTAAAGCAGTAAATGACATATTCATATAGCTCCATGGCATTTCAAAATCTCAATCTTGGTGATGCAATCGTTGTCTATAAAGGGCTTTGTTCCAGGGGACAGGAAATATGGTGGTGCGGTTTGTGGGCTCTGATCTGAGCACTGCTCCTTGGCTTGTGATATCCTCTGCTTCCTTTGCTATGACGTTAATCATGATTCAGTTTTAGGCCCTCACTGTGCCATTTTTAACCCGGCAGCCGCAGTACATTATGACAGAGATTGAGGACCACTGTCCGACATTTTGTAACTTATAATCCTTTATATAGGCTGTGAGAGTGCCTCTAGTGTGGTTCAGATTAATGCCTCCACCTGGCTATGAAATGTGTTCGCCTGAATTATTTATTCTCCTTCCTTCCTTTCTTCATCCTTTCTTCTTCCTTTCTTTTATTCTCCAGTTTTATTTTAGAAGCTCTTGTTTTCTTTTTTTTTTTTGGGGGGGGGGGGGGGGGGGGCTCAGTCCACACCACCGGTAAGATCGACGCTGGGCACCTGAAATACATCCGACTGAGAACTAAAGTCTCCCTACGTAGTGTTCTACACTCAGCAGTTGACTTCGCAGATTTTTTCTCTCGGCACAGCGTCAGTTCAAGCGGGGAGGCGGTAGGGATACAGCCTGTTTTGTGCGGACCTTCACGGCCCCCTAAGCCACCTCGGATCGGAGAGAGGATGTGTGTCTATGGGAGACCCTGTACCCTACAGTACTTTACCCCGTGATTAGCGGCCGTGTCCCATTATCTCAGGCACGGCGGAGCAGACGAGTGCCCTGCTGCCTAAGCCAAGGTCCCGCTGAATCAAATGGGCTTAGCGTCAACTCGCTGGCGTCACGCCGTCCTCTGTTGAATGACGGGACACGGGGGGGGGGGGGGGGGAAATGGCGTTCGTGCTGTGAGGCAGCCGCTGAACTATAGTAGCACAAAGTCACCCAGGAGGTGTAAGATTGCCTTCCAAATGTGCACTGTATTCCTAAGGGGTGCATGGTTTAAAAAGCTCAGTGTGTCTCTGTGTGTGTGCGCGCTCCAGTGCTACAGGTAGTGTATACAAAAAAGCTACAGAGCGCCAACATATTTCATGTCTGTATGGCCTTCAACAAAGACGAGCTTTCTGCATTCCTGATTCGTACACACTAGACCAGAGCCAGGCTGGACTCCCATTTGGCCTGTCTGGTCTATTCAGCATCCATCCTGGTTCTGGTCTACAGTTCTTTGCATTGTGTTGTATTGTTTGACTCAGGCACTTTTGTTGATGACAGCCGATAAAAAATCTTTATTGATCGTAATGATGAGGATGAGGAGAAGCTATACGTGTTTACAAGTTACCTCCTGCAGTCTCGGATACTGCCAGTCAACACCAGAACTGACAAGAATAGTCGTTTCAACATACTAAACACTGCAGTTTACTGACTTAGTTAAACCCTTTGAAATCATCCATCCATAAGCACAATCTGAGCAGAATACAGGACTGGAAATCATGATGTTCAGTTGTTCTTCCTTTTAATAGAAAGGTCATTTGTTTTTTTGGAGATCACAAAATAACTGCTCTAAAATTGTTTTGAATACCTGCAGGTTTGCTGCTGTTGTCTACATACTGTACGTTGTAACCAACACAGTGGCTGGCCCACCATGTAGCCCAAGGACAAAGGCATACAGAGTGAAGGTCACCTCAGATGGTCACCTCAGAAGGTCACCTCAGAAGGTCACCTCAGAAGGCCTTTAGTTCTTGCTTTACTTGTAACATTAATCTATGATGCAGAAATTAAAGCTTGTGTTTAGCCACTGATTTACAGAAAATGCAGTGGCAGCCTCACGACTGAGGCAGTGTAAGATGGACGGATATGTATACACATGCTATGTGACAGGTCCTCAGGAGCAGCTTAGATGTTGCTGAATATAAAAGATAATGTTCTGGACACTTCTGAAAGTTTAGAGGAACCTCAGAGGTGCAGAGATAAAACGTTAAAAGCCTGTCATATACCTGTGGCTGTCTTCTGAATCTACCCTGCTACAGAGTTTAGTTGCAACCCTAATTTAGCACAATGCTCAAACTAATCAAAGATCATGGGAGCGTGTGGAAATTAGAGGCAGGTGTGCTAAATCACTGCAGAAGATTATGGCTGTGCTCAAATTATAAGACAAATGTGATTTTTTTTTTTCTTCCTGCATAAGCTTTCTTTGTCTTCAGCTGTAAATGTCACACGGGTCACAAGTAACGTCACAAGTCACAATGAACCTGCCGGGGATTTTCAACGGTTCCTGAGGAAGCAGACAGGGCTTAAATAAAGTGGGGATTATTGAAGTGCTGATTGTGGTTGGACAGTGACCACATTTATAAGGGCATCGACAGAATCTGTTCACAAGCATTCTGTATTCTGCAAATGAATGAAAATCCTATATGTGTATATATGTGTGTCAATATAAAAAGCAACATTGTAATAAGGATGTTCATTAGTAAAATGTTTTGATACATATGGGTGATTTTTGAGAAACTTCATTTGCAGCATTCAGTAGACAAACTTATCCAGAGTGAGTTGTACATATTCGATGTGTTTAAAAGCAGTGTAGAGTCTGAGAAGCAGGTTCTGGTACCTCCATCTTAGATATGTCTAATATATATATCTAGATATATCTAGAATGGGAATTGCCTGTATTTACTATTAAAACTTTCCGAGTAATCTGACGACACCCCCTGTAAATATAGCTGAGGGGTTCTGATGTTTATCACCATTAGCTTCAGGTTTGCATTGCAGTACATATATCAGGAGAGTCACTAGACACAAGTCAAATGGGGCAAGGAAAATGTATCTATGTCCCAATATAATCATGTGGCAAAAAGTCAATACAAAAACGATTGTTGAGCAGACCTACATGACACAAACACTGGGATCACATGAATTCACTACAGGTGCTATATTTCTCATAATGATCCAGCCTCTTTCCAACAGCTTTACACTATTATTTGTAGGCAAGACTACCCTGCAGAAGACAAGATGATAACATATAAGACTAGCCACCAAGAACCATTCACCTACCAAAACATTTAGTAGACCACTAAAGCTAAGACATGCGCTACTTACGTTAGTAAAAGATCTGAGTTATGTTCATTAGATGGAGCTCTCCTGACTAGACAACACAAGCTTGTGTGAAATGTGAAATATCCCAGTAAAATGCTAATTTTGCAAGGTTGCACTGTCTAACACACAACCGATTACACACAACTGATCACACATTGAGAGAAACGGTGAGAACAGAGCAGGGAGAAGGCGTGGGTGTTTAAAAAGGCAGGGGGCACAATTTCTGCCCCATTTGACTGACTGGCAGGATAGAGGGGTTGGTCTGCGTAGAGCAGGGGTGCCCACAAATTTTCAGCTTGCGAGCTACTTATAAGATGACCAAGTCAGAAAGATCGCGATCGACGTAATGGGCACCCCTGGTGTAGAGCAAGACAGAATACACACAGTGTACACAGTAATAACGCAACGTAATAACATTGTGTAACCACACTATGTAAAAACAATGAAATAATGCAATGTTATACTAGCATAATAACAATGTAAAACAATGAAAGCAATGCATATTATTTGAATAATATTGTAACAACACATTGTAATAACACAGGGCTTGCTCTGCAGCAGGGCCATGAAGTGAGGGGCCCTCATAAGGGGGCACTAAAACAACAACTGTTAAGAGCCTGTACTCTCCTCTCCGTATACCAGTTAGTCTCACCTACGAGGGGAAGTAAAAAAAGAAATAAACAAGTTAGATGCCAGTATAACAATTAGTAGCTACAGGGGACTTTAATTTGGCCAATCCAAGCTGGTGTTCTGGCCACAGACTGCCTCATCCAGGCCAAATCAGTATGATTTCAGGTTGAATCCTTTTGATTTTGCTATAAGTAAAAGGACTTTATTTCTGGTGTGATCTTCCACTCTCCCAACTCCTCGAACCTCAGCCAGAAGAGCACAAGAGCTTCATCAGATGTACTAGCCTCTCCTTGGCGAGACGTTGTTGTGTGTCGGTGGGGAGCAGGCACCAGTCCTGGTCTGTGGTCTGGTCTCTGTGGTGCAGCTGATAGATGCAATTAACGTCGCAGAACCGGAGGAGTCTCACCCGGACTCACCCGGACTCACCCTGACTCACGCGGACTCTCCTCGCTGACTCTTGGGGGGGTGCAAATTTAAATGGTGACGTAGTGTTCTTGGCCAACCTGTGATTTGTGGACGCAGAGCACTTATTAACACTGGAACCAGGCAAAAGGGACCGGGTAGAGTCAAGCCTTGCTCTTAGTCAGAGTCCGCGAGGAACTGTTTGTGGGCTGGGGGGGGGGGGGGGGGGGGGGGGGGGGGCAAATGTGGTTTGGGAGGCCTGCAGTTGTGTAAGCCGCTGTCTCATCTGTGTGAAGGGTCACGGTGAGGTCACGCAGCCCAGTTACTCCCCTGGCCTGCTCTGCCGTGATGGATTATCAATCTGAACAGTTCTGCCTGTTGGCCACACCGTTTGTCTCTCCCTCTCTTGCTGTCTCTCTCTCCGCTGACCTCCCCGAACTCCCCTCCCGTTTCTCAGTCACATCCTCGCAGTATTCAGCTCAGGTTTTCCAGCCAACATTCTTTTGCCGTGTCCCTCCAACACCCCCCCGTTAGAATTCACGTCATTCTGTTAATTGGCTGCATTAACCGTGTATGATTGAGAAGGATTTCACATAGACGCTGAAAACACACAGACACACACACAAACACACATACGCACACAAATGGCCAACTCGGGGGACAATTATCTTTTAAGTTGAGAGCCTGTCTCCATTACTGGCCGGATCCTTTGTAGTTTAAATGAGTCGCTATTATGCAGATCTCCGCATTGTATTTTTTCTTCGCGTTAGGGTTGAGAGCGAGCGAAGCCCTCGCGTGACACGGCTCTCCCCTCATTTGTGAAACACAGCCGGTTCATGCTTATTTTAATTACACGCACATTCAAATGTAAATGGAACACAACGAGCCAAAAGTATTAATTGTAAACACAATGGGTGTGTGGATTTGTCTGCAGCCTCGTTTGAAATATTAAGCAAAACAAAAATGGCCCCCGGTAAAGACATGAGCTGTTTTGCATTCTCTTATTTTTACAATTTGATGTGCCATTGGTCACTGGGCGTGGCCAGGGGCGTGGCCACTGGGCGTGGTCATGGGCCATGCTGCCGTGGCAGTGTGTGCTGGAGCTTCGTCTCTGCACAATGGTGTGTGTGAATGTGAAAGTCTCTTTGTCTGATTATTAAAACTGGCACGATCGCGCGTGTCTCTTAGCTGGGGCAAACGGGTCCTGATACACGGCTCCTTCACACCGGAATAAATGTGAGGCCAAACACAGCTTGAAATGTTGCAATGGCTTATTTCAGGTCCATGTTATTTCATACTTTCCTCATTAGAGGCTGCTTCCAGCATGACGTTTCTATAGAAAAGGTCATTTGCTGTGATTGATTACTCCGCCATTTTGAAAACGTGGTCATCTGAAATGTCAGAGTTAAGAACTGTGATCAAGATATGCGAAGGTCAGGAACTTTACCAGTAAACACGTTTATTTGTTAATTAATTTATTTATAAGTTCCTAATAGAACCCTTTCGTCAGTTTAATTCGTTTAATTCGGAATTTTTGTTTCAGGTAGCGCATGTCAGCAACGTCACGTGTACGTGCGCTTGTTGGCGCTCCGTTGGATTCTCGAGCCGTAGCGACGGGCACGAACCTCGGTAGCCGCGGTGTGAGCGAGCGAGCGTCGTGCTCGAGGCCGCCTGCCCGTCGTTTTCGCCGCAGGGGTGATGACACTTGGCGCCCAGTAACCGTCTGCAGCTCTGCGGTGCCAACTCCCGCAAACTTCCCTTAATTAGGACCGCTGCCAGCCCTGACAGGCGCGTGGGAGCAGCGGACAGAGAGACTGGAGCAAAGATATTTTGGCAATTAGAGCGCTGGATGGGTGATTTTGCTTTGGGAAAATAGTATGCCATTTAAAGGGATAATAGGTGGGGTTTTCTTTTGGGGAGGGGGGTAGGAGACATTCTTTTTTGGGCTGTCCAGGTTGCCATAGACATACAGTGTTTGGAGTCGGTGGCAAAGCGAATGAAATTTGTGAGCTGTTTGCTCAAACGTATGGTGTCCTTATTTATTCAGGAGTTCATATTTGATTTATAATTTCAGAGAATCGCTGGTATAGTAGCTAATCTAGCATCACAGTTCATTTAAATTCCAGGTTCTCCTTAAAGGAGCCCAGGCTGATCCTTCTCTGCTGAACCGGCCGTTTCTCCTGCCTCATCTCTCATTAAGGTTACACTGTACCGTCTTTGTTCTCATCCGTAATTGATGTTCCAACAATAACCGCGCGATCCCCGCCGTCTTTGTTCCGTGGATCCCTCGGGCTTTTCCAGTCCGGCGGAATGTTAGTAATTGCATGCGGTTCGCTATGGGACCTCCAGCCCCGTAGCCAATCAGAATCCTAGCTCCAGCCCTATACTTGACCCTTGCCTGCAGTCATTAACCTCTGCCGGCCAGCTCTCTCCTTTCAAGCCCAGCAGCACTGCAGTGGTCAATGGCTTCAGTATGGCAGACAAATCGACTACCCTGAGCGTCCGTCCGCGGTTGGCGTTTCATCTGGTTCGGCAGGCTAAATTAGCAGTTAGCTTGCCATCACTTGCACTGTGATATCAGGCAGGTTTCTACTGAATGCTCTTGGATAAGAATGAGATGTTGTGCAGAATCCAGGCATTTTTTATTTTTCCACCGAAGCTCCATTGTGGAGGATCTGGGAAGAGCTAGAAATATATGCACAACACATGCACTTGGCTTGACATCAGCGGAAGCCCTCCAGCGCCACCCCCACCACCACCACCACCACCCCCACCACCACCACCACCACCACCACCACCACCCCCACCACCACCACCACCCCCACCACCACCACCCCCACCACCACCACCACCACCACCCCCACCACCACCACCCTCCCCCTCTTTCATTCTCTCCTACAACTGTGTTTGCCTCTCGAGCTGCCCCGCGGTTGCTGCGTGTGCGTGAACACGGCGCCCGTAGCAGCTGAGGCCTGTTCTGCACCTGCCCCCGTGGGGCAGTCCCCGCGCTCGGGGGCGACCCTCACCGATCCGTGGGGCTTCGAGCTGCGATGATGGTGTGGAGATGACAGCAGCGACGGGATGATTCAGGGTTCGAATCACATGACCAGCATGAGGGCAGTGGTGTCGTTTATGTGACACGCTCACTCTGTGTCACACACACACACACACACACACAAGCATGCAGAAGACACGTGTTGCTTCCCCAAGCCTCAGGGAGATGCATGAAAAACACGCAGGAGTGTGGGTTTATATGTGTGTATACAGGGGGAGGAGGTAATTGGATTTGTAAGACATGAGACACAATGTGTTGAAGGAGGCCAAATTAAATGTTTGATTACGCATGTCACTTTCACTCTACCATAATAATCATGGGCAGTGGGAATTTCTCTAATGCCATCACACACAACGGCAGTCTGCTTGCTAGCTTTCTACACACTAATCTCATATGCACACATTTTCTGTGACATCTGTATATGCACAGAAAGAAGTGCCACAGAAAAACAGCCATGACAGAAATAAATCTTCACCTTCCTAGGTTGTTCTTGACATGTGTTTTCTTATAAGCAGTTTGTATTCAACTGTATGCAGCTTTATTGCACACTCAAGTAGTACATGCCGCTGACTGGAATTTAATCTTAAATAAGATAAGAAAGTTATTTACACGCTCTGGCTTGGAGTGGAAATCTCACCGGCGCAGATATTCGATTAACATTTCAGCAGAAATGATTGTTAATATTTTAACACAAAGACCTTCGCACTCTTTTCGCGAGAATTCATTTTTCGTTTGAATATTCACATTCGGACAAATACTAACTAATTAATGGACCCGTGCTGGTGGAATAGTAATGAGACAGAATAATAATGAGTGTGAGTAATGACGGGGCCCAGGCAGCGAGACAGCAGTCGTGTGGATCCTGGCGCTGAATCGGGCCAGGTTGTGGACCGTCCCGGCCAATTATGGCTCGCTGCCCTTTGAATGCTTTAATCTTAAAATCACCCTTGATCCCATGCCCTCTCCCAAATGATGTTATGGACAGTGATGGCCAAGCAAGGCTGGGTTAATGTAGCCCATCTGTTTAGATCTGCAGAAAGCAGGCTTAGCTAATGGCGGGGGGGGGGGGAGCTGAGACAATTGCCCCCCACCCTGCCTTAATCGCCTCGGATAAAGAGCTCGTCGCTACACCTTGATGGGGGAACAGCAGGTGGCAACAGTGGCTCTATGCTGTGTCAGGACTGCTCGGGTTCTCTGGATCACCCTCGACTGTCAATGTTAAGTGTGTGTGTGTGTGTGTGCACGCCTGTCGTTTGGAGGTGTGGGCTGATGTCCTGAGTAGGGTGACTGGATCAGCAAAAGTTGCCGCTGGCTGGTTTGACAGATGGCGCAGGAATATTAAGACTGAGCCAAGACCAATTACACAAAGACAGGAATTGATTGTGGTCATACGTAATGTTCAGTCTATACTCGGATAGACCTACAGCTCAAGACTCCCCCACCTGCATAAATCTAACTCTGCCGTCTCTCCCCAGCGTCTGGGGGTAAGATGAGGGTACCGTCTGAAGCTACAGCAGGGCTCCATTAACAGGTATGAGCAGAATAAGTTGCTCCTCTGGGCAGCCTGACCCAGTGAACCCAGTGCACTTAGATCGTGTGGAACGAAGACGGAGTTAATCGTGAGGCCAGTTAAGGCTGAAAGATGCTTAGGAATGTTCTCCAAAAATGGAGGGCAGAGACACTTGAAGGAGCGTCGGGAGGCAGAAAGGTGTGAGGGACGGAAGGAGAAGACACAGAGGAAGAACGAGAGTGAGAGGAGACAGGAAGCGATTAAGGACTGGGACGCCGTGTCCTTTCGGGAATCCGGGAGCCGGAGCAAGGCGGAGGGCTCCGTTCGGGTCCCTCCAGGCTCTGGAGGTGGAGGTTCAGTTGTGGGTTCGGAGAGGAAGCTGTCACCACCACTACGCTGTCCCATTAAACGGATCGCTTCTTGCGGGGAGCTCGCCCGTTGCCGAATGACTTCACGCGTTGCAGAGGAACCCCGGGCTGCTACATCTGATGATTCTCACTTTGTGCTCCGTGGCCATTTCATTCGTTTATTTTGTTATATCAGTGTAATTATGTTCTAGGAGTACTAGGGTGTTAGAGAGACTGAGAGGACATAATATCTCTTTATGAATAAATAAGTAAGTAAATAAACAACTCGAATTCGTTAATCAGCCATATCGAGGCAGTTTCCAGTGAATAAGGGGTTTGTGGTGGTTTGCATGCGAGGAGCCACTCTGTCATTGTCCCTACGCCCGCTGCTGTGCCCCCAGTATCTGTTCATTGATATTGATGCCTTCTGTCTGCAAATCACACCGGTTGTGCACTCTCTTCGTCTTCATCTAGTGCGGTCACACATCGCCTGTTTGTCTTACACGCCTACACACGTGTGCACGCACACTCAGGCGCACACGCACGCTCGCGAGCTTGTGGCAATCAACGAAACGAAACTGCGCGGTGCTAGGTGGGCAGTGCGAACCCGCGAACCTGTTTGTGCACACGCTTCATTTTGCTTCCTCGAACTGCAGAGTGTGACAGGTCGGTAAATGACCCATCAAGCATGTACTACAGACCCGATAATGAGGAGTCTTGTGGCGCTGTCTACGCCGAGCCCGGCATGTGCGCTGAGAGTCGGCGGTTCTGGTTGGTTTTCCTTCACAGGGACTCCTGGACGGATTAGGAACCCTTCGGTCTGCTGGAGATGATCTTGGAAACTGGAAAAGGTCTTGGACACAGCTGGCGATCGTGTGTGACAGAGCAGCATTACATAGCTCATGTTGTGGAAGGAGTTCCATAACCGTTTTCCGTGTCCAGGGTATTTGGTATTAGTTGTCGGCCTGCACCGTTCACAGGTGTCAGGATCCTTCCGTGTACACCAATCGATGACCCTCATCAGGACCCTCTTTGCCCCGCCCCATCTCGTTAGCCTATTAGTGAGGAAGCTGCCAAATACGAAAGCGTCTGCGGAAGGCCGACACATAATACATTTGCCAAAGGTCCCGCCCAGTGGTCCATGGTAACTCCTCATAAGGTCCAGCCACCATGGGCAAGTGGCAGAGATTGACCCTAAATGTTCTGTTCACTCTCCGCTACTAACCTAAGTGAAGTCATCACAACATCACAACATGGTATCACTGGCTACAATGATTTGAGGGCAGAGAGAAGGAGATTGTTGACCATACGGCCATGTTGTCTGTGCCTCAATACTGTTATTTGATTTTACACTTCACACAGTACTGTTAACCCTTCTTATGCTGGATCTGAGGTAGTTCTAACAGAGGAATTCCCTGGGCAGTTTAGGTAATGAAATAAAAAATATTTTAACTGATTCATTTTGATTGGATGGGAGCGCAGTGCATATTTCGTTAAATCTGACTGATATTACTGAGGGCAATACGATATATTGTGGTATATATTCACAGTTGGGCCCTCAGCTAGCGTACACGTCGTTTTAATTTTTTTCCGGCAGTGACAAATTATCTTTTGATTGTCACATTTTAGTTCTTCTCCAACAGCTAACCTATAAAATTATTTTAAAACAGAAAAAAAACTATAGGCTACTTGACTCTGTTTTCTGATGCTAAAATCAGAATGGTGAGTTGGCCTACCTTATTTTACCTGGCTAACCAATGTCCTCTTTGATCTGGAAGTGTAACAGGCTGGGTGAGACGGTGGCATCATCTTGGGAAATCCCACAATACTGGAGAAGAACTACTCAGAGGAGACATGTTCTGCATACTTTTCTTGCCACACGTTTTTCAGATTTTTATCGGTGTGCATTCTGTCATCTTTCCCACGGGTGTGTCCTTTGCTATCTCGCCTCTTCTGGGCTGTAACGCAGGCCTCGCTGTGGTTTCAATTCTTCTCCCTTTTCTCTTCTCTGAAGTAACTGACGGCGCTGCCGTTCTGCACCAGTGATGAACTATTGTATTTTCTCAGCCACCGTGTCTCTTCCAGCGGGGCGTCTGGAGTAGGAAACATGGCCGACGCAGTCTGGGAGAAAGTGAGAGTGAGTTTTTTTCTTTGTCTGGAGACAATAATTGATCTTGGGGATGAAATTGTCAAAATGAAGGAGAGGAAAGGTAGAGAACGATACCGCAACATCTCCACTCAGTCACTTCCTGCATTAAAATGCTAATTTGTTTTCGCAAGATTGAACTGGAGTTTGTTCAGGGTGGGGGGGCCTTCCCTTGTACATTTAGTCTGTAAACCGAGAACGTTTTACTGCTGTCATGGAAACCAGGACACTGTGCTGTCTGAGACTAATGTTTTTGAATTACTTTGAATAGATTTTATTTTTTCGAATTTGCCACCTTAATTGCAGGGATAAATGTCCTGCCGAGACACCTATCGAGTTGTTTTTCAACTCAACATTTAAACAGAACATGATATTTCGCTGTTTTTATCTACAAACCTGTCACCCTGTCTTCGTCTTGCTTCAGAGTAGGCTAATTGTACCGCGCTCTCTCATAATAAAACCGCTTCACATTAAACGTGCTAGTGATAATGAAAGTTCTTTACTGAGCTAATAGCATTGCTGGTCATTTTCTCCGTCTGAGTCTGGTTCTCTAAATCATGTTACAGTAATGATCCTGCCCCCTCCCGTGTCAGTAATTACCCCCGCTACGCGCGCTCTCTCCCGCTTTTCGACTGGCGCGTTCTCGTGTGCGCGCATCACGCATTTCCATTGTGTACATCACCTTACCGTTACGACACAATACGGCCCGCATTGCCATTACCGTCACATGCAATTGCTGTAATGCCCTCCATAGGTCACGTGGTTGATCAATACGTAAACGTGTACACAGGTATTGGTGTGCGCATGCGCACGTGTTTGTACGTACCAAACATGGGCGTGGTACCATACGTCACATGTGAACCTTTGCAGTTCATACCCCATGAACACTGCATGGCTACAGTGAAATATTCCTAAGATTTGTAAATGCAGATATATAGAACGTATACAACAGGAGATTGGCTTATTTTATGATAGTATATTTGGATAAAACCAAGGAAGTTAAACAGAGCCTACACTGAGCCTATAGTTGCTTTAAATTTTTCTTTTTTTGGAAATGATGCCTGATTAGGCCTGCACGCAACACCTGCATTTCTGTTTGAAGTAGCATTCAGTATCAGATATCATACTGTTTAAGTAGCATTCAGTATCAAATTTCAGTTGAAGTATCATTCAGTATATCAAATGGCTGAAGTAGCATTCAGTATCATACTGGCTGCAAGTCTGAGTACAGTTGGAAGAAAAGTACCTCAGTTTTGTTTGAATTGCGGAAGAGAAACTGATTTTTCGAGTAGGCAGTCAAATAAGGAATCATGTATATATTTATAATTAATCAGTTAGATATATACAGACCTTAAAAGATCTAATATGGATGCTGCATTCGTAGCTGGCAGGCTGAGCACATGATTCACGGTCAGAAAAATGGCTTTGCCAAATGAAATAAAGTTTCACAAAAGGAAATGTGAAAAACACAGATATTACAATGACAATTGTATGTGTCAGACAATGACATTTGCTAGAAGACCAAAAGCATTTACTTACTTCACTATTTCCATCACGTGTACAGTAATTGCTTATAATACATCATCATGCATTAGTGGGAGCTCCAGGGTAGAATGGTTGTGGAAGAAATGCATTGATTAACTAAGGATTAATTTTACTAAGGAACTAAGGATTAATTTTACTAAGGAACTAAGGATTAATAGAACACTGCTAGAACTAAACAAACATGACATGTCATGGAGGTGACAAGTTAGGACTGACGTTAATTGTTAGACTTGTTTAGGGTTGTTGAAGGTCAGGACTTCAGCTGACCTTCTGAAATCCGTGGTCACCTCTCTCTCAGGAACATGTCATTGTCCACCATATGTCGTTGTACAAGTTAGATTAAACTGTACAGAGCCAGGCAGTGATCATTCTGCACAGCTGTCAAACAAACGTGTAGGCCATGTTTATAACCGTAAGAGACAGTTTGGAGAAGCGTCCACTCGCTCTCCCACGCACGCCTTTGTTTTGGAGACTTCAGGTGGAGAGACAGGCAGGTCTCTGGGGTTCGGGTGATGCAGGCAGGTCTCTGGTGTTCGGGTGATGCAGGCAGGTCTCTGGTGTTCGGGTGAGGCAGGCAGGTCTCTGGTGTTCGGGTGAGGCAGGCAGGTCTCTGGGGTTTGGGTGAGGCAGGCAGGTCTCTGGGGTTCGGGTGAGGCAGGCAGGTCTCTGGTGTTCGGGTGAGGCAGGCAGGTCTCTGGTGTTCGAGTGACTGCCGAGCCACCCAGCATTTTAAGTGCAGCACCAAGCAAATGACACGAGAGCCACAACAGCCGCGCGGCTGTGGCTTTTAGAAGGCTGCGTCTGAAAGTGTCTGATATGAAATGATGTAAAATCATGCTCGTGGCTTTCACACTCCAGGTTTTTTTTTTTCTCTCCTAGGCAGACAGCGCACACACACCACACACTTTCCTAACCTGTCAGAACATCTGCCATGGGACCTGCGGGCCAGCCTGTCTGCGTAACCGAGGCAACAGCCTTCAGTCACTTTCTGAAGAAAAGCGTGTCTCAAGCAGACACACACTTACAAATTAACGTGTTTATGAATTTGAAGTCTGTGGCTGTGGAGCTGGAGCCTTTTTTTTTTTTAGCGCATGGCTGGAAATAGCTTGGTGCTAATTGGAGTGACGTTTTTCATAAGGAGGAGAGAGGGCAAGAATTCAGCTTTCCAGATTGCTGGTTAGTGCTGGATCTGCGTCTGGCTGCTCGAGTGCCACTGGACCGCGCTTTAGCCATAATCTTTCCACGTTATTTTGTAACCGATGTCACGCCATACTCTTGCAGGTTACACAACACCTGGTAGTTAGCTTTTGTGGTTGGCTTCTGAAGCATTCAGAATAGCCGTTTAAAACCTCCACACACAGTAACTAATGTCCTCCCACTGAATTATTACACTCTTGCAACGGCTGGTAATATCTCAGGAATGAAACATGTGATTATATTTGAGGTACATTTTAATCTGCAAGTTAAAATTACCGCTTTACTCAGCATGATCGTTCCAATGTGAATATAGCTTTTCATTAATCTATTTCTCCGCACCATAGAATAAATATAACCATAAAATATGTCTGAATGATACCTTTACCCTTTAGCAGGTATTACAGTATAGCATCTAACCTTACTGGCATGTAATCCTTAAAACAACAACGCAAGCACAGCTAACAATAATGCTAACAGGGGTCAATAAACATGTTCTCCTTTGCAGAATGTTAACGAGGTCCCGCTAGCGTGGGCAAGGCCACGTTCATTAGCCGCACCTGCCCTTGAAAGCAAAACCGCATTCTGTGTTGGTGATTAGTCACGTGAGCGTCCTCCCACACGTCCAACCTGCAGATTCACAGGCACGAGTTCTGGGCGCCAGGAGGAGCAGTCAGAACAGCGAAGCCCTCTGACTGCCCTGTTTACACTGGCGTAAAATTCCAGATTAAAAATAGTTTGCATATTGGCTCATAAAGCGGCAAGAACCTGAGCTCTGGAAGGCATCTGTGAAGAATGGCCCCTGAAGAAAATCCAAGCACGATTCTTAAGGCCAACGTACCAAAAAACAGCAGAACGGGCCCCAAAATTATGTCGCTGGGGTGGACCAACAGAGGTCAGTAGAGGAGGCCTGGCCTTGTGCCACCGACCGAGGCATCACCGCAGGCCAGCGGCCGAGAGCCCTGGGAAAGGTCCGGCTGGAAGCTGGTGCGTGATGGATGGGTGTTTACGCTCTGCTTCAGTGGTGATATCTTAATGGATGTGCCCGTCTCGAGACAGCAGGAGTCACTCGCCATCAGCCGGGCGGATGGATTTATGACCCACCCAGGGGTGAATGGGTGGGGGGGTGGGTTGTGGGGGGGTTGGTGAGTGTGCATGGTGTGCTGTGAGCGGCAAAGCCCGCGGACTGCCACCAACCGCCATGATGATCTCGTCTGTCAGGGCAGGGCATGGCAGTTTTTTTTGGAGGGGGGGAGGGGGGGGGGTGCAGAGATCTGCACTGTATGTGTGCGACTGGCCGAGACAACATATGAACACACCTTGTGTCTTTATTTGATTTTTCAAAGAAGTCTCAGCATGTGTGTTTGAAAATAAGTGTGTGTTTGTATCTGTGTGTGTGTGTGTGTGTGTGTGTGTGTGTGTCAGATGCAAAGCAGGTGGTCTCAGCTTCAAGCCCCTGATGTGGTACCGGTGCTGTGCGGTGCAGTGGTTGCAGTGCGGTGATTGTAGTGGTCTACTGTTGTTGTTTTGTTTTGTTTGTCTTTGCAGGGACGTCCATTTTGGGCTTCACGGCATCTCTGCCTCTTGCCAGGCGTCAAGAACGCTGGAGGCGAGTGAAGACGTGCGGCTGTACGGAAACATGTGTCCAGGGACCCACCCCCCTCTGAAACCATCACTCTGTCTGAGAGGCAGAGAGGGAGAGAGAGAGGGAGGGAGACAATGTCTGGCAGAAGACAAGCACAAACGTTGCCAGCAACCGCATCACATCGTGCAGATGGTTGCTGGGGAGGAATCCAACTATTTGTGCGATGGGCACTTTATGATATTGTTAACGTACAACCCGCTCACTCCCATGTTTAATACTGCATGATGGGCTGTTTATAAGGGCTTTATCAACCAGTCAACACAAGCTTTCACTTCCCTACCACGGGCAGTGCGCTAACGTTCTCCTCTGCTGGAGCAAACATCAGCAAATTTACTGAGATATCGACACGTGGAGATCGATCCCTCGCTAATAAAAAAAAAACGCTTTCATTTTGTACGCACGCGGGTTATGATAGCATTACCTCCACTCCACCGGTCTCGCCTAGATGCACCCGCTCTATAATTAACACCAACCCTGTCTGTCCCGAACCCTCTGCTCAGTCCTGCTCTCTTTATGAGGATGCATGTGTGCTCTGGTAATCACTGGGACAGATAAACATCGTCTTTACGCCTTGCGAAAGAGCTGAATAGCAAAAACCAAGAACAGGCATTCTTGTGGCTTGTAACACCAAACTGGTAAACAGGCTATTTCTTATGTGGAATAAACAAAGTGAAACATGTCTGAAAAATAAATAAGTGCTTGCTTAAGTTTTTTTTTTGTCATGGCTTGGTGGGTTATGGAGCGTGCTAAAGGTTTTAAGGTGTGATTTACGACATGAGAGCTATACACTCCGGAGCTGTAAGTCAAAGGAAATCCATTAGGGTGCATTGCACAGTTTCAGCATTTTGTGACACCTTAGAAGGAATATGACCAGGTGCGCCTGCTAGCCGAGCATCTGTTTCAGAGCTGACACTTTCTCCAAAATGGCCTGTGCGGTGTGTTCAGCTCCGACAAGTTTAAGCGCATCCTCCACAGACCTTCTCTGGCTTAACTTATCCTACAGATCTTTTCAGCTGCATTATTTAAAACTCTTTTGATTTCTCTCTGTAGTTTCTCCTGTGTATTTGTTCGTTGGAGCAGTGTGAGAAACAGCGTGGTGGTCTTTCACTCATCCTCTTCACCTCCTGAATTTTTAAGAGGATAGAATGTGGAAAAAACAGACTAGTTCTCTCCCTCCATTCTTCCTTCTCTGTCCAATCCCGTGAGTGTGAAGTGTGAATAATAATTCTCTCTCTGTCCGAGTCTCTCTGGTTATATCCTCCACTCCCCACGCATGGTGGCTCTCCAGATATGTGGATGCATGCAGATTCTTCTTCTGGAGCTGGCAGGTGATGGTAGTGATGGTGATGATGACAACGATACTGATGATGATGACGATGACAGTGATGTTAAATGATGGGTGATGATGGCGGTGGATGTTGGTGATGGTGGTGTTGGTGGTGATGGTTGTTGGTGGTGATGGTGGATGTTGGTGGTGATAGTGATGATGGTGGTGTTTGTGATGGTGGTGATGGTGGTGATAATGATGATGGTGGTGTTGGTGATAATGGTGGTGGTGGTGATGGTGGTGACAGATGATGGTGGTGGTGATGGTGATGATGGTGGTGATGGTGGTGGTGGTGATGGTGGTGGTGATAATGGTGATGGTGGTGGTGGTGGTGGTGATGGTGATGATGGTGATGATGGTGGTGATGGTGGTGGTGGTGGTGGTGGTGGTGATGATGGTGGTGGTGGTGGTGATGGTGATGATGGTGATGATGGTGGTGATGGTGGTGGTGGTGATGGTGGTGGTGATGATGGTGATGGTGGTGGTGGTGGTGATGGTGATGGTGGTGATGGTGATGATGGTGGTGATGGTGGTGGTGGTGATGGTGGTGGTGATGATGGTGATGGTGGTGGTGGTGGTGATGGTGGTGATGGTGGATGTTGGTGGTGATAGATGATGGTGCATGGTGGTGGTGATGGTGGTGAGAGTGGTGATAATGATGATGGTGGTGGTGGTGATAATGATGATGGTGGATGTTGGTGGTGATAATGATGATGGTGGTGTTGGTGATGGTGGTGGTGATGGTGGTGATGGTGGATGTTGGTGGTGATAATGATGATGGTAGTGTTGGTGATGGTGGTGATGGTGGATGTTGGTGGTGAC
>NC_135212.1:5705608-5758108 GCF_052324685.1 Brachyhypopomus gauderio
CCTCCACACGTGCCTTCATGAGCCTTGTGCTTTGTGCACAGGGGCAAAGGCATGCTGGGATAGAAAAGGTCATTCCCCAAACTATTCCTACAACGTTGAAAGCAACTGTCTTGGTTTGAATGAATGTCTAGGTTTGCTGAAGATTTCCCTTCACCAGAACTAAGGGGCATGTGTGAACCCCTGGACAACAACCCCATCATCTTCTTGCTGCTCCAGCAGGGTTTACAGTTACGACAGTGTAGCCAGACAGGTTGGGGTCTCCTGGGATTCAAACCCAGACTCCTCCATTTCTGAGGTTCCTAAATGATTCCACTTTTCAATAAAAAGGTCCAACAGGATGTCTCCTCTTGCCATTCTTCTCTCTCCCTCTCTCTCTCTCTCTCTCTCTCTCTCCCTCCACCTCTCCATCTCCCTCTTTCCTCCTCTCCCTCCCCACTCCCCCTCTCCCCCTCTCTCCACTGGTCCAGGAGTGGGTGAGCGAACACACCCAGCAGGCCACACCCACGATGCTAAGAGTCTCCGCCCCACACAGCAGCCCCACGTAGTAGCCCTCCGCCAGGGCCCGAGTCACCATATCACCCATTCTGCAGAGGTTAGCGCTGATCTCACTGCAAATTATCCCCGCAGAGCTCACCCCCGACACTTGCCTCTGGGCATCTGTGTGTGTGTGTGTGTGTGTGTGTGTGTGTGTGTGTGTGTGCGTGCGTGCGTGTGTGTGTGTGCGTGCCCGTGTGCAAGCATGCCTGCATGTAGGTTTTTACAGAGACAGGTATGGATGTGTGCCACACACTGTGGCTGTTCACTGTGGCCTGTAACGCTGAATTATTCTTCCCTCTTTATCTCTCCTTTCTGGTTCTGGTTCTGTCTTTCCCACCAGCCCTCCTCCCTGCTCCTCTATAATCTTCCCCTGCTGTCTCATGCAAAACGCACGGAGGTAACCATGGCAATGCCGTACCTGAGCAGGAACCGGGCACGTAAGTTCCAGCGGAGGGAGGATTCAAGGCTCACTGTACTGATAGTGAAGCATCAAACATGCATATCGCTCTGTTTATGTCTGGCCCCTAGAACACGCTGCCTTTGCAAAACAAATATATCTTTTTTTGTCAGTGTTATAACGTTTTCATCAGCTGATGACCTTTAAAAGATTAAAAAATCTATACGTTTTAAGATACAATTAGGTATTTCTATCAGTCCCTCCACTGTTGGGTAGAGATTGGTGTGTGACTAATAAGATCTACAGTGTGTGTGAAGCAGGCGGGTGTGTGTAGTGGACCCTGCAGTCCAGTGATGTGCTTTGATGCCGTCTATGCAAAGGCAGGATAATGAAGGACTGATGCTTTGTCCTGATTGGATGCTGCTGTTCTTTAATTAGAATCTATATCCTGTTGGTCGGGTTTAGCCGTCCTCTGATTCCTCACGGATGCAACGTTTTACAACAGGACCCCCCCCCCCTTACTGAGGGTTTATTAGGTTTACTGGGCTTAGTCATGGACATTAATTAGGTCATAAGCATTTTAAAATTCAAATGAACTAAGTAATTAGCAAGATCTGCCTTTTTAGAGTTTGACGATGAAAGTGAGACCATGTTGGGCAAAGCAAAGGGTCACTTTAACTTTTTTGACCGCTTATAGGTTCTTTTTAATGTTCATATGAAACTATGCATTGAATTTGAACAGTGGTTAATAAAAAAGTCTTATGGTAAAGTGGCACCCATCCAAGGATGTTTCTGTCACTCTTTAACAACACTCGAGCCACGTTTTAACTCGGACACACGTCCTGCAGCACTGCTGTGTTGGACAGCCTCAAATCAATGCAACAGCCATTACCATGGTGCTACCACGGTGCTACCATGGCGTTACCATGGCCGTTGCCATGGCGTTACCATGCAACTAGCGAGAGAGCGGTGAGCCATCCAAACAGAACCTGACCGGTGATGCAAGACCACAAACATGCTGCGGTTTATATCGCATAAGGCACGTGGGCCTGCAAAAGGATAGAAGGCAGAGAGAGAGAGAGAGAGAGAGAGAGAGAGAGAGAGAGAGAGAGAGAGAGAGAGAGAGAGAGAGAGAGAGAGAACTATCCCAAACATCCATTTTGCTTTGCTTTAATTTGATCTGTTTATATTTTATTGCTGAACATATATGTTTTTATTCTTTCTGTTTTGTTTGTCTATGTATTGTAATGTATTGTGATGTAGCTGAAATGTAATTGTGGCTGTGTATAGTAACTTTTGAGGCGTGCCTGCGGTACGTGGTCAGCAGTATGTGGCCAGCGGGTAGAGGCGTGGGTTCCTATTTTGTGACTTGGCTTCTCAGTCCAAAAAGCCCAGCTGGCTCGACCTGTGCGACCTTCAACCCGTCGCCCCATGTGATGTCCAGTAATGTTCTGATCTCCCTATGCATCCCGTTCAGGTGTCACATGACCGCGGAGCCCACACCTGATTCAGTACAGCTGTCATCGACCAAACGTCATTATCCTGAGGGTGACCCCGAAGCCTGTGATAGATTACGGATAAAATCAATATGCAATTATAGGAGTCCACCCAGAGCAGGAGCAGGCCCCGCCTTCCACCAAGCTCCCGCCCCCCAGGCGCTGGAGTGCTAAAGGCAGCATTAGCCGCACGCTAGCCCAGGACCGGAGCTTTGACAGCGGGTAAAAACGCCGGACGGCAGGAGTCTGGCGGCTCCCTGATGGAGGTGCAGATGGTCGGCGCTCGGCGGGATTTGGGGTCTGTGTTTTTTCTGCTTTCACTCCCACCTTCCCTGGGACTGTCATGGAGGCTGAGTCACCGTGCTGACGGAGGCACTGCCAGAGGTGGAGACGTGCCATGAGTCTGGGGTGGGGCAGTTAGTGACGCAGCACACACACACACACACACACACACACACGCACGCACACACACATCACATGCCATCATATGTCCTCATATTATATCCAGCTTGTCAGAGCTGTAAAATTCACCCAGCTAACTCGGGCTCTACTGAAGTGTGTCGGGCAGTGTGTGTGTGTGTGTGTGTGTGTGTGTGTGTGTGTGTGTGTGTGTGTGTGTGTGTGTGAGAAAGAGAGTTTGTGGGTGGATGGGTGCATGCATGTTTGTGTGTGGGGGGTTGTTATTGCTCATGTGAGTAGAGTCCAAGGCATTATAGCTGTCAGGCATTGTCACTTGAACAAGAAGCAGAAATTGGATTGAGTGTGGTGGGGACTCTGACAGAGCAGTAATAGTCCATCGGTGGAGTGTGTGTCCGTGCTGCTGATGAGTGTGACGTCCCGGCCTCTTATCTTATCCTCCTCGGGAACCTCTACGTGCCTCCCTCTCTGTAACAACAGCAACAGTGTAAAAAGAAGAAGTAAAAAAAACAAAAAACTACCACTTATGTGCTATCTGTCCTTGCTGCATAATGAGTACTGAAATACCATCATGGGAACCATCATGAGTTCTGCAGTGACATCTGGGCTTAATTCTGGAAGTCTGGAGACGTGGTCCGACTCTCCCCTGTCCAAATCAAGAGGGCTGTCACCCTTGAATCAGGCCGGCCAACGCAATAGCCCAGCTCAGTGAGGCCGAGGTATCTTGCACACCAGATACACCGCACTGTCTGGTGTGACAGCCGGACCGAGGGACGGCATAGGTGTGACTGGACTCCATGTACTGTTCGCTGCGCGTTTATCACCGAGATTTGGGGCTGGCCCGGTCAGGCCTGTGTTCCGAACCGCTCCGGGGGAGAGTGTGTCCGTTCTGGCTGTGTGGTGTCACTTTCTTTCTGTTTGACTTCTCCTGAAGTCTTTTGTGTCAGTCTTCTAGAAGCTGCACTGTGGCGTGCCACCTGTTAAATATATATGTTTTGTCCATCTCTCTCTCTCTCTCTCTCTCCCTCCCTCCCCCTCTCTCTCTCTCTCTCCTCTCTCTCTGTCCCTCCCTCAATGCAGCGTTTGGTGGGTAGCCCTAACACAATTGCTTGGCTTCTCCCAGATACCATCTTCTGTCCTTTAAGATAGGCTCCCTGGGCTTTTGCAGTAGGGACCAAAAATATAATCCGGCTTTTCAAACGATGGCAGTCCCTCTGGGGAGACGGGCTGTCATTGTAGATGAAGCGATTGGGCTTTAATATTCCTTTACCCAAGACCAGAGAGCAGGATTTTGCGTCTTTGCAGTGATGGAGGTGACAGTTGACGTCTTCGCCACAGAAGCGTGGCTTTGATCTTCGGGCACTGTGCAGCGTCCTGGCTAAAAGCTGCTCGCCTGAGGTCGTTTGACTAGACTGCTTTGTTTTCTCTTCTGACTTTGCTGTGGGTTCCTCTGGGGTGAAAAGACATATTTACCCTGTCTGAAGGCTTTTCACATTCATATTATACTCGTGTCCTTCCTTATCACAGACGAGATCCAGAAGAACCCCCGAAAGAAGCAAAAATAAGAGTAAGAAAAAAATAAAGAATAATATTCATATTGTTGACACGCTTGTTCGATATCAGCATACCGAACGAACGGCAGCAGCTTCTGTGATAGGGAAAACTCCGAAATCTTTCCGCAAGCTGAATACTGATTCTATAGGCTGCTGCTGAGCCAATCAGATCCCCCGCTGTGCTGGTAAGAAACATCTCCCGACGTTTGGTACACAAGCCCTCCCAGAATCCCCTGCTCATAACATCCTGGCTGCTTGTTCAGAAAAGAGCCTTCTGCAGTTTGGTGTGGGACCGAGATCTGCGTCCACGGCGACGCTCGTCTCCAAGGTCCCTGCCATGGGGCTTTATAAAACATTCATAATGCAAACATAAGGTGTTTGTATGTTTTTAATGAATGTTTACGCAGACAGCTGCAGACCCTGAAGTTAACAATTCAGCATGTGGCAGTCGAAATCCAGTTCATAAACGTCTATGCAGCATTTATGAGCATGTTATATATGTGTAATGATTTTTTAATGAAGTCCTTAATTGGGGACCTTCAAAAAATGTCACCCCCAAAAAAAAAAGCAACACTAATGAATGTGAAACGATCGAGCCGACGTTGTGTCCCTTTCTGGTCGTGGTCTTGCAGACTGTGTCAGATACAATAGCTCCTCGTGGCCTGCCGTCTTCGTTGCCACGGTTGCCTGTTTTTTTTTTCTTCTTTTTCTAGGTCAGACTGGTCATGTTTATATTTTATGTGGTCAGCTCTGTCTGGAAGAAGAAAGCAGACCGCACTCCTGAACATGGAGGCTTTATTAATCCCCCTGACCTGCGATTAACAGAATTGCTCTAAAGCGTGGATCAGATGGCCTCCCCCCGGGCTGCCACGTCTCCACAGCCTTCTGCTGATCCACCGACACTGGCTTATTCTTCAGGGCTTGCTGGAATCAGTTATGACATTCCCTCTGTACGTAGAGGAAGTCTTTGGCCTTGTTTTGCATCAGAGGGCTAAGGATTCTCATTTGCTTCTCTCTCTCTCTCTCTCTCTCTCTCTCCATCTCTCCCTCTCTCTCTCTCACCTTCTCTCTCACTCACACGCACTCTCTCTACCTCGATCTCTCTGCCCCTCTCACTTATACTGTAATTTTATAATGCGCCATAAATTCAGCTCTACAGACTGTAATGAAAGGCAAGGTTGACTATAAACCAGCCAGAGGTGTGTGCAAATTGGTGGCTGTCCGCCCGGCCCCACATGAATACGTGAGCACAAGCTACACACACACACGCACACACACACGCACGCACGCACGCACACACAAACACACACGCTTCGAAGGACACAGACTACTTACTATGCGGCTAAAACAAACATAAACGCAATAAATTCCACCTCGAACAACAGGATTTCACGCCGGATCGATCGTCCGGTGTTGTGCGTCTGAATTCACCGGCGCGGTTTTAAAGCCGGTGTTCCAGCCGGAACAGGAGGGGGGACGGCCGCTAGCACGGTGGCTTCGGGTCCCCCGGGCTCCGTCTGGAAACTTGGCCCGGTCCACACGGAGGGGAAAGCGCTGATAAAGTAGCAAAGTTTCGCGCGCACTGGCCACGTCGCCCGGGGCCGCGCGTCCGCTGCGCGTGCCAAATTTCTGCCCAGCGTAGTGCATCTAATGGAGATCAAAGGGTTGCCGTTCAATAAAGGGCAGCGCTTTAATGAATTAACATGGACGACTATAAATGTCACCCATCTGAGCTTCTTCGCATTTTTGCAGCAGCCTTCGATAGTCTCGCTTCTCCCGCCGCCGCCTTAAGCCCCAAATTGGCGCCATGCCTGTTGATTGATGGAGGCGATTCTTCGAGGGAGACTTTTTTTTCTCTTTTATTTTTTATTTCTGCTTTGATCCACCCTCATTATGAGTTCTTTCCAAACAGCATCGTTCTGGTCCGCGGAGTGGCGCGATGCGAACTGACATTTTCTAAGAATGAAGTGCAGGATTTGGTTAGGAATGCTGGGATTCCTCTCAGTGGTAGCATGAGACATTTAGCTGAAAGGTACCATTGGTTACTCTGTAATGGTTGTTCATTTGAAAGAAAGCAAGGAACAGTAGAAGATGGAGACACACACAGTCAGGAAAGAAAGAAACAGACAGAGAGATTTGGAGCCCTGGTCTGGTTCTTACTGCCAGCTTTCATTTCATACCAATGGCTGCTCAATTGTCCTGAAAGTTGGCAGTGAGATATTGCCATTTGATGTGTCCAATACAGCCCGTCTCCGCACTCCATCTGACCTTGAAGAGGTCCACTACACTAGCACTCCAGAGAGGTGTCCAATCAGAACTCCCTCCCATGTCATAACCTTCTAGCATCTTAGTGCATACCTGTGTGTGTGTGTGTGTGTGTGTGTGTGTGTGTGTGTGTGTGTGTGTGTGTGTTTCCACATGTTGTATTTCTGCTCTTCTTTATTTACTGTAAGTAGCCTGCATACGTTGAAATGTTGAACATTGATTGTTAAGTTAAGAAGGAAAAGCAGGACTCTTCCTGGTTTCTGACCCAGAGGAGGCGCAGATGGTGTGTGTTTGGGGGGGGGGCAGGCTGGGGGGGGGGGGGGGGGGGGGGGGTTCTAGGAGCGCTGTATGAGTTCCAGACAGCACGATAAACACAGGCGTGTATTTCTGCTCTAATGCTCAGCAGTGTTTTCAACCTGTGGAGCATAAACACCCAAACTTCACAATACTCTTGTGTGTGTGTGTGTGTGTGTGTGTGTGTGTGTGTGTGTGTGTGTGTGTGTGTGTGTGTGTGTGTGTGTGTGTGTGTGTGTGTGTGTGGTTGTGTCTCAGACCCAAGGAGGAGAGGGAGAGCATGACAACACAGAGGCAGTGAAACCTAACGGAGGGATGAGGGAGATAACGTGGAGGTGTCTCCACCCTCCACCCTCACTCCTCCACCCTCGCTCCTCCTCCTCTCACTCCACCCTCGCTCCTCCTCCTCTCACTCCTCCACCCTCACTCCTCCACTCTCCCTCCTCACTCCTCCACCCTCACACCTCCTCCTCTCACTCCTCCACCCTCACTCCTCCACCCTCACTCCTCCACTCTCCCTCCTCACTCCTCCACCCTCACACCTCCTCCTCTCACTCCTCCACCCTCACTCCTCCACCCTCGCTCCTCACTCCTCCACCCTCACTCCTCACTCCTCCACCCTCACTCCTCCACCCTCACTCCTCCACTCTCCCTCCTCACTCCTCCACCCTCACTCCTCACTCCTCCACCCTCACTCCTCCACCCTCACTCCTCCACCCTCACTCCTCACTCCTCCACCCTCACTCCTCCACCCTCACTCCTCACTCCTCCACCCTCACTCCTCCACCCTCACTCCTCCACCCTCACTCCTCACTCCTCCACCCTCACTCCTCACTCCTCCACCCTCACTCCTCCACCCTCACTCCTCCACCCTCACTCCTCCACTCTCCCTCCTCACTCCTCCACCCTCACTCCTCCTCCTCTCACTCCTCCACCCTCACTCCTCCACCCTCGCTCCTCACTCCTCCACCCTCACTCCTCACTCCTCCACCCTCACTCCTCCACCCTCACTCCTCCTCTCACTCTTGGGCATCACTGGGTTGGTTAGCTGCACATGTGTCTGTCCCACAACAGGAAATGTTGCAAATGAGAACAATGCATGCGTTTATTCCCAACCTCAGATATAAAGGGCTGTGTAGCCTTGGAGAAGAGTCCAAGGGTGTGTGTGTGTGTGTGTGTGTGTGTGTGTGTGTGTGTGTGTGTGTGTGTGTGTGTGTGTGTTTGTGTGTGTGTGTGTGTATGAGTATGTGTGTGTGTGTGTGTGTGTGTGTGTGTGTGTGTGTGTGTGTGTGTATGAGTGTGTGTGTGTGTGCATACACTCCACAGGCTTTTACCAGTAATACTAAATGTCTGTCTCCAGCTGTGCAAATCACACCCTCTCTCGCTGTCTCCTGGTCTGTCTTGCATACACACACACACACACACACACACACACACACACACACACACACACACACACACACACACACACACACACACACACACACACACACACACACACACACTGTGATTTGATTAAACATTCCTGAGGTGTTAGATGGTGATCTATTATGGTGATAGGTACACAGAGAGGTCTCCCACACCCCACTCTGACTTCAGTGTCACGTGACAGCACTCCGTCACACACACCCTGTTCGCTTCTTTCTTAAATCGCAGTGGCAGTGATGACACGGGCCTTTCCTATGCGGAATGAGCCACAGTCAAAAACGCTCTCCTCTCCACCCCTGACAAGTTCTACTTCAACTTTGGCAGTTTGTATTAGTTTTTATTGATTTCTAAGGCAGATTTCTATACTTCATTTCCCAAAACTCTAAATACAAATGCATAACTGCGCAGTCATCTTCACAATCATCGAACTTCCATGTCAAAAGCAAACTCTCCAGTCAAAGCCGTGTAATCTTACATCTAAACCAAACTTTCCTTTCAGACAGCACACAGAAGCCCTCTAACACTCCCACACTACAAAAGTCATTACACGCCGGTGAGATCAGTTCAAAACACTACGGTGAAAACCTTTTACAGCCATAAGAATCTTTCAGTTCCACAAAAATAAAAGTCCTGATGGGATTACTGTAAACTATCCATTTTGCAAAATAGGAGCGCACAGGAAGAGAGAGGAAACAACGCAGCACTCCAGACGTGCACTAGATAGCAGCATATAAATCTCTTACCCATTTTCCTCTCCGAGCGTTGGGATTAGAGAGGCTGCACGGGTTCAGTTCAGCCCGGCTTCCCTCCCCGACATCCCATTGGACGAGGGCGTGGTCAGCTAGAGCTGCACCAATCTCACCAGAACCTATATCTCCTTGTCCTTCCTCTCGCTCATCCTCATCCTCTTCCACCTTCTTTCTAGTGTCCACTTGTCTGCCTTCAGGTCTTCACGGATCTTTGCTCCTAAACAAGTGAAGTGACCCATGACCTTTTTACCTACTTATCCTGAGGTTCTGATTGGTGTGGGAACAACAGTGTTTGGGTAATTGGGTGTTAATTGGGTTTGAGCTGTGATGGCTTGAGTTAATGATACTGAATGCCAGTGCTTTCTAAATGAATGCACAGCAAGTGATATATGAATGGGTTTGTGTGTAGAGTGTTTTTTTTTTTTACAAGAGGTTCAACAAATCATAAATGTGTGAATATAGGGCCACATGGTGTTTATTGTTTTGGGAAATGGTGTCATAGTTTGGGATGTTAGTTAATAAGTAATAACATATAAGCAATTGAGAAAAACTGTAATAAATAAAAGCTGTGTGTGGTGGAGGTTTGTGTGAGGTGTGTGTGTGTGTGTGTGTGTGTGTGTGTATGTGTGTGTGTGTGTGTGTGTGTGTGTGTGTGTGTGTGTGTGTGTGTGTGTGTGTGTGTGTGTGTGTGTGTAGAGGTGTTTAGCTGTGGCGAAGGCTGAAATCAGCAATTACAAATGGTGTCAGAAGAGGGATAGAACTTTAAGGCATTCAGGAGTGTCCTCATGGCCTCTGGGCATCTGTGTGTGTGTGTGTGTGTGTGAACCCCTGGCTCCCCCTGGTTGGTACGTTTCCCCACAAATGAACCCAAAATGTACATTCCCAGCTGGAACCAATGAAGAGAAGGCTGTTCAGTGTGAAACCATGATGAGGGTGTGTTAACTTATAGAGGAAAGAGTTATTGCCCAGTGCAGCCCTACGACGAGACACACCCCCATCGCATTTAACCAATCACTGTGGCACCGAAGGCATGCTGCCAATTCGCTTCCCTGCCTGAAGGGGGCGCCATCCGCGCAGCACTGTATTATCAGCACAACCGCACAAACTCATGCATGACTTGATTCTGGTTCGTGGGCTCAGTGAAAGCTCTAAACATGGCTGTCTCTCTGACCCAGTCACACTCTAATCCGTCTGCCCAGATTGGATAAGGGAAGTTAAATTAGTGCAGGGGAGAAGCAGTTTCCCCACCGTGCCTCTCATATCCACGCTGAAAGGCCTGTAATCACTTGCTCTGTACCTCCTTGTAATTAGAATTGCTTCCGTGGACAGTGCAGAATAAAACGCTGCCTGCTTCTCCATCTGCATTATTGATAACCGCTGGCTCCTTCAGACGTGGACTGAGACGGAGCTAGTCTAGCTGACCACGAGGCCCTCCGCCTTAGCCAGACACCACCAGCAGCCCTCCGCCTCCTGGGAAGAGGGGGATGAGAGAGAGAGAGAGAGAGAGAGAGAGAGAGAGAGAGAGAGAGAGAGAGAGAGAGAGAGAGAGAAAGGGAAGGTAAAGAAGGAGAGAGTGCGACTCATAACTACATCCGTAGATCACCGCCTAACACCTTAGGAATGTTTAATAAAATCACAGCATGTGTGTGGACGTGTGTGTTTGTGTGTCTGTGTGTGTGAGAGAGACAGAGAGAGAACAAGAGATAGAAAGAATAGAACCAAGATTGAATGAAAGAGAGAGGGGGGGTCAGAATGAAGTGGTAGTGGTTAATAGGGTGTAATAGATCCTGTGGGCATCTCCTGGCCCACTTTCCTTTGGTATGATGGTGGATGTTATTAAAGGCCACTGCTCTCAGTCCGGCCCTCTCAGGACCGGGAGAACCTGGTTCTTGAGCAGCACCGCTGGTATTACGCTGGGCAGTACACACACACACACACACACACACACACACACACACACACGCACACAGACTCACACACATACGCTAAGATCCACGCACTTTGTCTCTCAGAACATCTCATCATGAATGTCCATCGCAAAGACCCACTCGTCTCTTTCACAACAGCCTGAAGGAGACGGAGGTGTGGCGTCTGCCTTCAGCTCCACGTCCCCGCTGGTGCCGTGTGTCCCCCCGAGAGTCAGGTCCACGTCCCCCTCACGCGTGGAGGTCACCGTCGTCCGAGCGCTCCCTGAGAGGAGCGGATCGTGGACCGCAGGACGCTCGGGAAGCGTGGCTGGGACCGCGGGCCTGTCCCAGTTGAGGCGGGACACTCTCCTTCCAAGAACAACGCCGAGGCGTCGGCCCGTAACCGTGTCCAGATGCGAGTGGCGTCCCCATTGTTTCTCCCCCCCCGCTGGGCCGGCCTGGGCCCGCCGCACACAGCCCTCTGTGATCTGATCAAATTGGGAACAATAGAGAGCTCTGTTCTGCCAGGATACAGGGGGCAACTTTTCAGACTGTAAATTTCTCTCTCTCTCTCTCTCTCTCTCTCTCTTTCTGTCTCTCCCACTGTCTCCCTCTCTGTCTCTCCTTCTCTCTCTCTCTATGTTTCTTTTTCTCTCTCCATTTCTCTCTGTTTCTCTCTCTCTCTCCCTCTCTCTGTCTCTCTTTCTCTCTCTATTTCTCTCTCTCTCCCTCACTCTCTGTTTCTCTCTCTCTTTCTTGTTGATTTTTTCTTTGTATATTCCATGCTCTTTTTCTGTGTTCACTTCTCTTTTTGTCTCTTCTCGCATTTTTCTTGCTCTCTCTCTCTCTCTCTCTCTCTCTCTCTCTCTCTCTCACCCTTTCTCTCCTTTTACTATGTGGCTGGTGCTCCCGTGTGTTGTACCGAGCCCACTGACGTCTGTACAGAAGCCAGGGAGTCTGAGGCCAGGCTGGACCCACGCTGCAGGCGGCCGTGAGCACCGCCCGGGGCCCGGCTCCGCCCCCCGTCCACCACGCACACGCCCGCCAAACGCACGCCCGCTACGACAGGTGCTCCGCTTTCGGCTCCGGGCCTGCTGGCGTCCCACCGGACCCGCCGAGCAGGTGCTGGCGTGCACGAGATCAGGCGGCGTGTCCGTGTGTGTGCGTGGCAATGAAGAGAGACAAAGTGACATATTGAGAGCAGGCGGTTCGAAACGAGTGTGTGTGTGTGTGTGATCTCTCTCAACAACAACAACGGAGGAGGAGGAAAAGAGAGAGATATCTCTCTCAACAACAACAACGGAGGAGGAGGAAAAGAGAGAGATTGTGAATGGCATGTAACAACATAACATAAGCATGTGAGTCCTCTGTGCTGATCAAGTTTGTCCTCTGAAGCTGGTTGCTGGCAGGCTTGTGATGTTCGCAGGCTATCTTTCCCTCTATCTCTCTCTCTCTCTCTCTCTCTCTCTCTCTCTCTCACCCCCATCCCTCCCTCCTTCCCTCTCCACCCAGGTTTACACTGCCCATAACTGAACACTGTTTGTGTCTGTAACTTGATGCCCCTCTTAAAATGGAAATAACTAATAGTGACACCCTTTCCCCAAAGGGGCCCAGCGGTGCGAGGATCTCAGCCATCTCTCTCTCTCCCTGTCCCCTCTAACATTCACACACAAACTCACTCACCAGCGTTCACCAGGACCAAGACCCAGGACACCCCAACATCGCCAACCACTCGCTGGAGGATGTCGGGACCCATATATTAATCTGCTCCGACAGCGGGTGCAGAGGATATCTAATAGCAAAAACGGCGAGGCCATAGGGACCTTACCAGTCCTGGCTAAATATATATCCCAGCCTGTGTATACTTTAACCCTGGAAAGAACACAAACTATCTGCCACAAATCCACGTAGCCCGACCAGACGTAGGTTCCCTGTAAGCTCTGATGAAAAAATGAAAATCTCATCTCTCATCGCCCATATTTGGATTCTCCAGGATTATGGGATCTCCAGGCTGGAAGTCCTCTGGATGTCAGGAGCACCCGCTGGCTGTGAGACCCCAGCGAGAGGTTGCACGGAAATACCTTTTTTACTATCTTTTTGTTTTTATTTATTAATTTATTCGACTGGACACGATCAAAATAAATGGAACCCTTGCTGTGTTTTGGCAAGCAGAGTGTTTTGACAGTGCAAATCCATCAGGCCCCAGTGCTAAAAACGTACCTCGTTCTGTAAACAAAGCTACTAATGACAGCTAGCGATACGTCTAGCGCCATGGAAACACATATGGACCGAAAAACGGTCAGTTCCGATTTGAGCTGTTTGGAGCGACTCTAGCCAAAATTTCACTGCTCATGATATAATTCGTTCGCTTTAGTTTGGCTGTCACAAATATGTTAGGAATATAAAAATTAAACATGCTTCAGTATAACATTAATGGTGCATCGTTTCACTTGGTAATACACCATCCTGCACACTTGCTTTATTATGACTGTGTTTTATTATGATTTCTTCCACATTTTTAACCAGGATTGGATGACGTCCATTTCACAATCCCACATTATAGTAGAACTGTGGGACAGAGCATGCTATTTGTGGACATGCATACACACTCACTCACACACACACACACTCACACACACACACAGACACACACACACACACACACACAGACACACACACACACACACAACAGACACACACACACACACACATACACACACACACACACGACACACACACACACACACACACACTCACACACACACACACACACACACACACACACACACACACACACACACACACACACACACACACACACACACACACACACACACATATATATGGCCTCAGGACATGTGCTGTCCCTCTGTACTGGGCCAGTCCCAACACACTGCTGGTATGTAGGCGGCGGCGTGACACACTCGTGTGCAACAGGGTGTGTGGGGGGGGTTCTGTGGCACCCAGGCTGGAGTGATCGTCGCCCTGGGCAACTTGCCAGAGCACCAAAGCCTTGTTCCTCTCACACACCCCGGGTCCCGCGTCGGGACCGGTCCCGCGTACGCCGAAGGAGGTGGGGAGGTTCGGCCTCGCTGCGGACGCCCAGAGAATCGAGGGCTTCGGTGGAGCGTGTGTGCGCAGGGGATGTCGGTGGTCGCTACGGCAGCTGTGTAGGGTCATGCACGTGCAAGGGCGCACACCGGGGAGAACGGGGGGTGAGAGGTGAGAGGGCACAGCGCCAAGGCGAGCGGGGGGCGGAGCTGGGTGGAGCAGGGCGGAGCCGAACCCCCATCTAACGATGTCACGTGCACTCTTGGTTTGACTTCAACCTGCCTGGCAGCATCTAGACTTTTATTTTATTAATAGAAATGTTTTTTTTTTACGAGATCTGGCACGTCTCAGCACAGTGTCAAAAAGGAACATGTCCGCTCCCCCTAAAAACATAAAATTTAATAAAAACATAAAAATCTGCACATGGTGAGCCGTTCTAATGTCACAGGTAAGATGAGCTCAAGAGGAAACAATTTGTAGAGGTTAATTAACGGAGACTAAATTATTCAAGCGATCAATTTGAGGCTAAAAATGACTTGGTGGAAGAGAGAGGTCAATCTGTCTATGTTCACAAAGATATATGTCTGGGCCCAGTGTGTGTGTGTGTGTGTGTGTGTGTGTGTGTGTGGGCGCTGACGGATGTGTGCAGACAGAACTGTGTGACTGATGAGAGGTTGGTGTGTGTGGGGTCAAGGTCGGTGACTCGGCCAAGGCAGGGCGTGCTGTGTGATGTCATCAATCAGGACACACGAGGCCCCCGAGGACAGAATCTGAGTTATGGCCTCACGCAGAACACCTTCATCTCACCCACCGCCTTCGGACAGGACAACCGTGGTGGACATGGACAACGTGGTGCTGGGCTCTGTGATGTGAGCTGGTACACACACACACACACACACACACACACACACGCTTGGGCTCCTTCCTCTGAGAATCCATCCCATGTACATCTGATCCCACGTTGTACTCTGTGATTCTGCATTTTGTCAAGTCAAGGCTCCTTTGTAAGATTTGAGTCTCACAGGCACTAGATGTAGAGGAGCTGTGTCTCCCCCGGATGCTCCGCTCTCTGGCCAGAAGCTGCTACTGTGAGTCATAAAGGGGCCACGTTTACCTCTGTCATGGCTGTCCTGTTTTTCCTGCTGAGACACATCGTAAGGAATCTGTGGGTCACATGAGTCAGGCGTGCCTTTACTGCCTCTGGACCGGGTTAGTGCAGGTCCACACGGTCTCCTTTCTCACCAGTCGTCCTTCAGAAAGCGTGAACTGAGTTCAGTGTGCTGAGTTCAGACACGAGGCTGCTCACTCTTAGTAAACATCCAGAGCAAATCACACCCACCTTACATCATTTACACTGGCTGCTAATTAATTTATGCGCTCGCTTAAAGCTTAACGCTACTACTCATTAACTTTAAGATGTTGAGCTATCCCCCCATGCAGTTGAGTTCCTCTCTTTCATCTATATATCCCCGCATACACTCAGCTCCTCTGCTCAGGGATGTTAGGTGCTCTGAACACCAGACTCTCTTCCTGGGCACAGGGTCGTTAGTACTATGGCCTCTTCACTAACACTAACCCCTTCACTAACACTAACACGTTCACTAACACTAACCCCTTCACTAACACTAACACTTTCACTAACACTAACCCCTTCACTAACACTTTCACTAACACTAACTCCTTCACTAACACTAACCTCAAACTAACACTAACCCCTTCACTAACACAACCCCCTTCACTAACACTAACCTCTTCACTAACACTAACACTTTCACTAACACTAACCCCTTCACTAACACTAACCCCTTCACTAACACTAACACTTTCACTAACACTAACTCCTTCACTAACACTAACCTCAAACTAACACTAACCCCATCACTAACACAACCCCCCTTCACTAACACTAACCCCGTCACTAACACAACCCCACTTCACTAACACTAACCCCTACACTTACACTAACCTCAAACTAACACTAACCCCGTCACTAACACCTTCACTAACACCAACCCCTACACTAACACTAACCCCTTCACTAACACTAACCCCGTCACTAACACCTTCACTAACACCAACCCCTACACTAACACTAACCCCTTCACTAACACTAACCCCGTCACTAACACTAACCCCTTCACTAACACTAACACCTTCACTAACACTAACCCCCTACGCTAACACTAACCCCTTCACTAACACAACCCCTACACTAACACTAACCCCTGCACTAACACTAAACCCTTTACTAACACTTACCCCTACACTAACACTAACCCCGTCACTAACACAACCCCCTTCACTAACACTAACCTCTTCACTAACACAACCCCTACACTAACACTAACCCCTTCACTAACACAACCCCTACACTAACACTAACCCCTGCACTAACACTAAACCCTTTACTAACACTTACCCCTACACTAACACTAACCCTGTCACTAACACAACCCCCTTCACTAACACTAGCCCCTTCACTAACACAACCCCTACACTAACAAAACCCCCTACACTAACACTAACCCCTACACTAACACTAACCCTGTCACTAACACAACCCCCCTTCATTAACACTAATCCCTACACTAACACCTTCACTAACACTAACCCCCTACACTAACACAACCCCCCTAAACTGACACTAACCCCTTCACTAACACAAACCCAAACACTAACACTAATCACTTCACTAACACTAACGTCTTCACTAACACTAACGTCTTCACTAACACTTCTCCCTTCTGTCTTCATCTGTCATTGCCTCATAATTTTAGCAGTTTCGTTGTCTGTTTTTGTCTGTAATGTGTGTGTATTGTTGACTTCATGTTGATTGGGTGTTCACTGTCACCACTGTTGACATGTTCAGTGACCATGAGGTCTGAGAAGGCACTTTATAAATCAAACACATTATTAATACGAGACATGCCTGGATATCTGAGAGTAGTATTCATACGGCTGACTGACGGATCGCACGTAGAGAAAGTTCAGTCAAACGTCCTTGAATACCCCACCAAATATTATCCAACAGGCCCCCACATTAAAATGGTCGATATAACGAAACATTAATAATGGGGAAAAATGAATGTGTGAAGCATCGTGCAGCCCCACACGTTGAACTGGTCCGTATCTCAACATTAGAACCACGTATGTTAAATTAAGGCTGGAACTGGCTCTGGCATTGAGGACCAACAGCAGGACCAGCAGGCATAAGGACCAGCAGGCATAAGGACGGACACCTGGGGATGCTCCACTGCCCAGACGGGTCACAGCATCTCAAACTGGGCACGGTCCAGTTAGCAAGACGCGACATGATTATGGGCATTCCTCCTGCCGTCCAAACTGGGTGAACTTTGACCTCCGTTTCCACGTCTGCGTATCACATCCCCTTTTTATTTTTAATTTTTTTTGTTCTTAACGACAGCAGAACTAAAACGAGCTCGCAGGTCTCACGTGCGTAACGGCTGACGAGTCTCGCTGATCTGTAGGGTGTTTCTTTCCCCTCTTCACAGGCGCGATCTCATTAGCATGACATATCGGAAGGCTTCTCGCGGTCTTAAGAGCGCGCGAGTGCTAAAGAGAGCTGCGGAGGTGGACTAAACGCGAGAGCGCGTCGCGCCTTGCCGAGAAAGAGGCCACTGGGTGCTTAAAACCAGGATGATGGAATGCTTTTCCCTAAACCCTGGTGAAACCGAACAGTGTGCCTTACACAATCCGGTGAGCCCATTTGATCAGGCAGCTGATGCCTGGGGGGTGGTGGGGTGGTGGTGGTGGGGGGGGGGGGGTGTTTGTTACCACTACAAGCCAGAAACAAGATGAAGAGAGAGAGAGAGAGACAAAGACAGACAGACAGAGAGAGTGTTTCCAACAGGGTCTGCTCTTCAGAACAGGAGGGTGGGGAGTGAGGAGAGACTGGTTCTGGTTCTGCTCTCTGTAGGAGAGGCGTGTGAAGAGAACACGCACCCCAGGGGACAAATTCCTAGGCTATGCCCCCCCCCCCCTTCAGCTTCCACCCCACACAGCTCTGGTTGGGTACTGGTTCCTGTGATGCCCCCCCCCCCCCCCCCCCCCCCCCCCCCCCCCCACCCACCAAATACAGTTCAGGGCTGTTGCACAACGCTGGTAAGAACGTTTGATCATGTTAGTGTTGCTCCACAGCAGGTCTGCAGAAACGCTGCATGTGGGGCTTTGCTTTGAATCCCTTGGTTGTCACACTCACACCAAACTTCCGCCGGGTGTAAGAAGAACGGGGTGCACACTCTCTCACTCCCTTCCTCTCTGAACTGGCACAGGAACGGAAAGGACAGGCTTTATTCCCATGGAAACCAAGTCTCCTTGTCGCTTAGGGCTGGATGAGAGATGTTTTCTCTCTTGATTAAAAAATAATGTAGGCTGTGTCTCGCTCCTGTTCAAGTGCTCAAGTCATTCTGGTGGTTTGTAGCGTCCTCACGTTTCTCTTTGGATTCTGATGGGTTCAGACCCACAATTAGCAGACACTGGTCCAACGGCTGTACACTGGGGAAAACCCAGACCCACAGGAACATGGTTTATCATCCATCACTCGCTTTTGTCCTGAGGTGAGGAGTAGTACACACACACACACACACACACACACACACACACACACACACCTCACACACACACACACACACACGCTCACACAAACACACACACACACACACACGCTCACACACACACATACACACACGCACACACACACACACACACACCTCACACACACACACACACACACACACACACACACACGCTCACACAAACACACACACACACACACACACACACACACACACGCTCACACAAACACACACATACACACACACGCTCACACACAAACACACACACACACACACACACACACACACCTCACACACACACACACACACACACACACACACACACACACACACACACACACACACACACACACACACACACACAAAACAATATAGGCGTATAGGCTATCTTCCTCGAGATGCACCGAGCTCTTCTCAAACCAACATTTTACAATAGAAAAACCCCATAAACAGGGCCTACAGTCACTCTGCATTTATCCAGTCCGCCAAGAAACGCAGGATATAAATTTCTAAAACGTATAGAGATAAATCACACACTCAGTCACACACACTACCAATCACACAGTGTGTCTTATTGGCGAGGCGGCATCTTATCAATTATTTGCCTTCTGGTGAGGAGAGCTCGCGCACTATCAAACCTCCGGTGTAGTTCGCGCGCATCTCCGCGCGGGGGCTCTTCGTCCTCTTCAAGCCCCTCGCTCTCCTCATCTAAAGCCGTCGCCAGCCTCCTCCCCCTCTCCCTCTCTCTCTCTCTCTCTCCCTCTCTCTCTCTCCACGCTCCTCCACAAAGCCCCACAGTGGCTGCTCGCCGCTTCACGGTGAAGATGGTCGGCGGTCCGTGCGCGCGCAAGTTGGCTCGCCGCTCGCGCTCGGCGTTGATCGCGGCGCTCACGGTCCTACTGGTCCAAACGCTCATCGTGTGGAACTTCAGTACCCTGGACTCCGGCGAAGACGGGCGAGACGGCGGCAGGGAGAAGAGGGACCGGGTCGGTACCAACAAAGCCGAGTACCCGAGAAGCGGCGTCCAGAAGAGACATCACCAGCCTATTCGACCCAAACAGCCCGTAAGACCCAATCTCCCTTTTTTTAAAAGCCCGATCGGACATACCGTCCATACCGCGCGGTCCGTTCGACCCGGTGCGCCTCCGATCCGCCCGTTATAACGGGCCTTGGTCATTAATAAGGGATGTTTTTTGCGCGTATAGTCTATCTAACGTTTTGGTGCATTTTCAGTGTTCTGGTCGGGAGATGAGACAGCTGTGGATTAAGATGCTTCTTTGTTGTAACTGGACTTCATGTGTCATACCACATTGAACATTTCTCTCCTTACAAACAATATTGTATACTTTATGGTGCTGTGTCTCCATTACAATCAACATCATCAACTAGAATACACAAGATCATCTGCGTTAAATGATCCTATCAAGCGTGCTTTTATAGTCTGTGTCATAAGCTTTGACCGAAATGACCATGTCCTTAGGTCCAGAGACACCAGATATTCCAGTGCCTCTCTGTCATCTTTTTCCAGAGCTATTTAACTTAAATTGTTACTCAAATAAATATTTCAGCATTGCTTACAGGCCTAACGTTGTCTCCCACTCGCTCGATTCCTTGTTAAAAAAGTAACCAGATATTTATTTTTAATGGTTGACTGTAATCTGTATTTGAAAGGTTTGGCTGACAACATGCAGAAACCAAACCAAACGTCTCTCATTTCTTTGAAGGAAAGTTCAAAGTGTTGAACAATTAATGGACATTAAGGACCCAGCGTTTCACTGACACACGGAGCAGCTTCAGATTTCAAAATGTAAAAATTCCTATTTCCCCCTTTTCATTTTATAAAAAAAAGTGAAACCACGTACCATTTCACAGTGAGCGCTCAAAATATGGCTTTCCTGCAAGACCCATGGCACATCCCATAATTAGCGGGCAACAGTTACCATGCAGTGTCATATTGACATGGTGTCCTTTGAAGTGCGTGCGCTCTTTTGTTTGGGTTATCCCAGCTTTGATCATAGACACCACACGTCTTGAGGAAATGTCCTCGGGTGCGGAGGCGGACGGACGGGGGAGGGGTCAGGGCCCCATCGCCTTGGCTTCTGTCGCTGCGGTTACAGGTGTGGCGTCCTCGGCCGGCTCTACTACCCTGTCCGCTGTTCGAGTATCAAGACAAGAACCCAACAGTGCTATATTCTCACTGCTTTTGTAAATATGTCTGCAGACTCATTGTGACTGCACCATGTAGCCATCAAACGTGATAATTTAGAGTAATTTGGTCTGAGGTGCGTTACCGCGGCGACTACGAATGCTAATATTTTAGACCAGCGGGATATCAGTGGCTGAGTGTTTCTGGCAGGACTGTTATAGACTCGATTTCTTTCCCATTAGCCAAGTTGCCAGTGTTGCACAGGGCTGTCCATGGGGACAGCGTGCTCCGACGGTCCGCCTGCTCGATTCTGTCTTTAAGATCCACCTACACGCCACCTCCACCTGTGTCAGGTCACGGATGTTCTCAGAGCCACACCAATGGGGAGGAGGCATCAGGTGGACAGGGCGACCTCGGGTGGACAGGGCGACCTCAGATGGACAGGACGAATTCAGATGAACAGGGCGACTTCAGGTGGACAGGGCGACCTCAGGTGGACAGGGCGACCTCAGGTGGACAGGGCAACCTCAGGTGGACAGGGCGACCTCAGTTGGACAGGGCGACCTCAGATGGACAGGGCAACCTCAGATGGACAGGGCGACCTCAGGTGGACCATTTGACCTCAGGTGGACAGGGCAACCTCAGTTGGACAGGGCGACCTCAGATGGTCAGGGCAACCTCAGGTGGACCATTTGACCTCAGGTGGACAGGGCAACCTCAGGTGGACAGGGCAACCTCAGTTGGACAGGGCAACCTCAGGTGGACAGGGCGACCTCAGGTGGACAGGGCAACCTCAGTTGGACAGGGCAACCTCAGGTGGACAGGGCGACCTCAGGTGGACCATTTGACCTCAGGTGGACAGGGCAACCTCAGGTGGACCATTTGACCTCTGATGGACAGGATGACATTTGAGTACCCAGCTGCTGACCTTCCTCCACTGAACCTCTTGCTCTTTCTTTCTTTCTTTCTTTCTTTCTTTCTCCGTTTTCCTTCTTTCTCTTTGTTTGTCTCTCTGGCCGGTTCAGTCTTCTTTCTTTATCTTGGTGTTCTCTGTCTTTCGCCTCGGATCCTTTTCTCCCTCCCTCCCACTCCGAGTCTCGCGGTCTTTGTTGTTTCTCACCTCCACAGGGGTTGCTTGTGCTTGTAAACAGGATTGCCAGCAGCTTAGAACAGGAGCTTGCAGTGTCTCAACTGTTTCCACTCATTCGCCCCGACGTCCTCGGCCGACTTGCCGAGGAGTGGATGAGGTGGGCCTGTGATCTCACGGCCGGGGTGGGTGGGTGTTTGGGCGGCAAACGGGGAGGGCGGGCGAGAACACGGGCGGATAAGTGTGGAGGCATCACAGTTCCCAACAGCCCCTTCATCATCCAGAAACCAAAGAACAATGAAATAGAGAAATGCGATCTCTACTGTTGTTGGGTGGGGGTGGGGGGGGGGGACCGGAGAGGACGATCTTTCCTGCGGAGTCCTTGTACGAAATTGATACTTATTTTGTTGTGTCTTTTGTTGAGGGCTGAACATCAAGATCCAGACGACATTGTTTAATTCTGGACAAAATATTTATAGTATATATTTGTGACTGAGATGAGGTCTTGGTTGTATCAGCATCAGATTCACGGGTCAGCACAAAATTGTCGTTGTGTCAAGTCGCTTCTGATTGGCTCCCTGCCACACCCAGAGTGACGACAGATAATCGTGGAATCAAACGGACGGCGGAGACTTCCGGTGTGTGGCTGTACATTCCAGAACCAGATGCTAACTGGCAAACCTGGAAACATGTTATATACCTAACGAAACACGGAAAGTCACGCACGAACGAATGAAAGTGCACCGCAGCCATCAAGTAAAACTGCAGAGGTTATGAGAAATTACACTTTTAATTTCTAAGGCAACAGGTAATGATGTACCTTACTGATGAAACGACACTCCCTTGCTGTCCAATAAGATGATCACTCATCGGCCTGCTGGGTGACGCACGCCACGGCCGGAGACAGGACCCGGCTAACGGCAATCATCTGCTTACTTCTGCTAAATGAGAAGTAGCCAGCTTGCCTTATTTTACCATCACTGTGAACTTGACAAACGCAGTGATGGTTATCAAAGAGCACAATGACTACGTCAAAGAGAAGCATAGTTTCCCATGACGATGATCAAAAGCGCACAGTCAGAGGTGCTCAGGGACTCCCTAGGTTGTGTAACTTTGTGACCTTGGGAGACTGCTCCGTTTGAAGTGTTCAGGTTGCCTGTGCTCTTATCTTGCAATTTGTGCTTGTCACGATTATTTATATTTAGAATATGCAGATGTCTGTCGAAAATGCTGAGTTGTGGACGTTTCTGGGGAATCTTCTGCCTTTAATGATTGCGCATGTGAAAAACGTTGGCCTCAAACCAAGAAGGTGTGTTCTCCTGGATCCAGCCTAGGCCCTAGAAACCTAAAACACTATATTTCTTGTTTAGGTCCCCCCCATTAAATTTTTTTAATTATACTATACATGCTCTCATTCAAAGTAAGAACTGAAAAAAGCATACAGCATCGTTTTGATATCAAAGGTCTCATTTTGGTGCTGACTTGAAGGTAACGAGTATAAAAACATATCAAATGACACCATATAAAGCCAGATGCTTTCATGGAGTCCCTGGCCCTCTGAGCACACTTTAAAGCAGGGAGCATTTGTTTGTTCTGGCAGTGTTGTAGGTGGGTTCCAGGGCCATCTCTGTCCTCTTTAGGCAGGTGGATGTGGCGGAGGACAGGTGGTGTAGCTCTTCTGTTTTGATCTGGATCTTTGTCTGACTGTCACTTTTATTTCATGGCCATACACAGCTTTCACAACCTTGCTGTTGCAAGATGTCTGCAATACGGTTTTTTTGGCAACAGCAGAGGTTTCTGGTTCTTTCTGCGCATGGTGATGGGTATTTGACTGTATTTATCCAGGTTATTTGACAAAAATGTGGTTAGCACGCCTGGGTGTTTTTGCATGTGGGGGGTTTTGGGAGGCAGGGCTGGAAGTGAGGGTAGGTAGAAGTTCAAGAACATCCTCCAAATAGATTTGGGAAGTCCACTGATGGAGGGTGAGCAGATTGTGTGTGTGTGTGTGTGTGTGTGTGTGTTTACAGTATTAGAAATGAGAGGGAAGTGAAACGAAGCTTTGAGAGTGATGGGTTTTCCTATGAGTTGACAGAATAGCCTGTTTGCAGTCCACTGAAACTGATTGAGAGGATAATTCCCGTGAATAACCGGCTTTGTGGCACCTCTAGTGGAAATTTCCCAACAGCCTCCAACACAAACGACGGTCCCAAAAATTGCACAAAGGATTTAAACCGCGAACAACAAAGGGATAATTGATATGCAGCCCCCACTGTTTGCATTAGTGGGCCAGGCTACAGAAGTGGCACATGCTTGCATGGGTTTTGACGTGTGAGTGAGAGTGCCTGCTGATTGAAACAGATCCACTGCTGGGCGTAAGATACTGCCGGCCCCCCCCAGGTCCCATCACTTTGGTTGCAGGTGTTGCTACATACGTTTAATGTGTCCTATCAGCATAAAGTCTTCGTTCTGTCTGACCTCCTCCCTCATTAGACCGAGGTGGAGGCAGGAGTGTCATTTGGCACGCACGCGCACACACACACACACACACACACACACACACACACACACACACACACACACAGTCCTTGCTTGCCTGAGTGCGATGTGACACACGCATTCCTCTACTGTATGACACACACGCACACACACACACACACACACACACACACACACACACACACACACTGATTCCCTGCAGGAGAGCCACATCACCGGGGCTCAAACACCAGTTGAAAGAAGCAAAAAAATAAATAAAAGCAAAGAGAAAAAAAAACTTTGCAGACAGAAATATTATTAAACCTTCAGGCTGGAACTGTCACATCTGGCCATTTTTTAGTCAAGATTTCGAATAGCAGCGTTTCCACAGTGTGTGTGTGTGTGTGTGTGTGTGTGTGTGTGTGTGTGTGTGTGTGTGTGTGTGTGACTGTTCTCCCACATCCTGTCAGTCAGTCCTCAGGTGTCACGGCTGCCGTTCTCCGTTGTTCCTGACTGTGGCGCTGGTATCAGGTTACGCGATCCAACCTCTAGCGTTAGCGCTGCCCACTGGTGAACTCTACACGGGTGAGCGCCCCACCAGGGCTCGGACTTGGACAGCCCTGACGGGCGCCGAGGGGTGGGGTGGCTCCCACAGCTCCGCCTGGGGCCGGCATGGCCGTGTAGTCACCGCAGGTGTTGCTTGCTCCGTCCGAGGCAGCGGTGGAGCGGTTGGGGGGGTTCACACTGCTAGCTGACGGGAGTCACACGCACACCTGTCTGACTGTATGTGTGCTGTCACGACAGTAGTTGGCCAAAACTGTGTTGGTTTGGCTTTATGAAACCCGCCACAGCACTGAATTGCCATTCACACAGAGTAGTTGGAAGGTTTCTGTTCATTCATTTGTTCATTCATTCATTTCAGAGTGCAACTAAGAATGTCGTATTGTGCCTACAGTTATTGGCTGATACATTTAATCTGTGAATCTGCATAATTATGTATTCTGAACCAGGGCTTGATCCATCTTGTGTAAAAGGCTTCAGGTCACTGGCTACACATCCATCCCGGTGCCACCACCAGGCCACTTATCAGTTCCATACGTGGCCCACCAGCGCCAGCCCACCTCAGCAGGTGAGCGGGCCCGTTAGTACTTCCTCCACACGACCCCTTGCGAGATGAGACGTGCGTTGGTGTCGCTGGAAAGCCTGGAGACAGGCGTGTGGCGTTCCCGTAGCCGCTAGCGAAGATCTGAGGGTTTGGCGATGTTTTCCACGTTTTCCAGTTTCCTGCAAAGGCACAGATGGCCATTTCATGTTGTTGCACAGTGGTTCAAACCGGCAGCTATCGACTTGTTTCTCCGCGTCGAGCTGATGGTTATCGCCCTGCGTTTCCACAACGCACTCTGCTAATGAGGCAGGTTCAATTAAGGATTTTTTTTCTTTGCATGTGGGCACGACTTCATCAGGTTTGCAGAGGGCCCGCGTGCCTTTTTTTATCGTATCGGAGGACATAAAGAGCGTGTCTATTCCTCCAGTTCCGGTGGCTTCGTGCAGACGGCTCCAGACTGCTGAGCGCTCAGTTATCCTGGAGTAGCTAATTTCGTTAGCGTCGATGTCTTTTTTCTTCCCTTTATGCCTTTTGTAAACATGCCCATAAAAAATGAGGTAATCATTGTGTAAGTCTGGCATTACAATAGGGGCCCGTCACCACTGGTGGTGATGCAGGAAACAGGGCCACCGTCGCACTTAGCATTAGCATAACTGTGGTTAGTGTTGTTTCCCTGTGTGTGTGTGTGTGTGTGTGTGTGTGTGTGTCAGCCTCAGATGCCCTCCAACGCCTACTCCCCCGTCGCCTGGACTCATTCTTCCTTTCTGTTTTGCTGGAGGAGGAATACAGCACACTTTTATTTATTTATTTGTGTATATTTTTTAGCATTTACCTGTAGCACAAGATCACGTTTGTCTGGGGTTCTAAATCTGGCTGTGAGCCCAAGGGATTTATGCAACAACATGTATTTGATTATTCATTATCGTAATATTGTGTTACTGCAATAGTAGTACTAATAATAATAATAACAACAATAATAATAATAATAATAATAATAATAATGCTTCACACACTGCGCTTATTACAGCCTGAGATGTGTCACCTTGGGAAGGTCTTACCAAGAAATAAAGTAAAATCATTACAAAATGTATTGAAATTGAAAATTAAAAAACAAAGATCAAGGACATAAAACTGAGATTAAGAGAATTTGAAACAAGATTAAAATTATTAAATGAAGAATTAAAGAAAATATAAAATAAAAAGAAATGAAAAGGAACACAAAAATACAGTGCAGTATTTTCAGAGCGAGTTTCTAACCTGAGCCAAAAGCTTGGCCAATAAAAATAATAATACGAACACTAAAACTACTACTACTAATAATTATTATTATCTAATGCAGTACAGACCAGCCTGAGATGCTTCATTGAATGCTCTATGTTTGTTTTGATAAAGAAAGGCGTTCGTATGATCCAACAAACAGTTGCCGTCATAATACTGAGGAGATGTGAACCATGTCAAACAGGCGCAACGTAAAGCAATATAATCACGATACGACATTATGTCCAATTTACAAGCAGGCGTAACTGTTGTTGTTGTTGTTGTTGCTCTGGGACCTTGTTTATTACCTCCATCTAGCCTTCCCAGCAGCTGCCAAACCACATCCTGGCTCCGCCCTTAGCTCCGCCCTTAGCTTCGCCTGCACCCCCCCCAGTACCTTCTCCTTCTCCAACACAAGGCTGCTTGTTCAGGGCCCAGAAACGCCGGCTCCCCCCGCAGGAGTCGGTGGGCGCTACAGTGTTTACGTTGGGCCGCGTGCGGATAAAGAGGCAGTATGATGAAGCTCAATTCCCCCAGTGTGAGGTGTGCGGTCAGTGACACACACACACACACACACACACACACACACATGGGTGTAAGCGTGCATGAACCAACGGGCTGCTCAGACATGTTGGAAGACATGTTGGACTAACTGGACTGACACAGACTGGACTGCCCTTTACAGCCAGGACACAGATAGGTAGTGTGCTCTCTCTTTCTCTCTCTCTCTTTCTTTCTATCTCTCTCTCTCTCCCTCTCTCTCACACTCTTCTTTATCAGTTTTCACTGTCGCTTCTTTAATCTCACTGTCCAGTTCTTTTTCACTCTGGCTTTCTCTTTTTCTCTGCCATATTTCCGCAGATAACTACCATTACCACAAAAAATACAGATATACTATCCACACACACACACACACACACACACACACACACACACACACACACACACACACACATACTCACTCACACCCCCCCCACACACACACACCCACACACATACACCCACACACACACACACACACACACACATGCGTGTGCCTGATGTCCTCTGTGTGTTGTCCCAGCGGTGTGTGTTCGGCACAGTTGTGCGGCCCGGGAGATCCGTCTGCCATCAGATATTCTTACGGCTCACTTCCAGTCTCATTACAGTCACGCTAATCGCAGAGCAGGGATTAGCGCAGATGCTACAGCACATAACGCAAATCCATAAGTCCATGTGTTGCCAATAGTCCCACGGGTAAGTGTCTTCAACTCCAAACCCCCATCTGTTGTTGATTTCATTGGAGGTCGTTAGTGTTTGAGGTTTTGGTAGTAATCTTGATTTTGTGTGTGTGTGTGTGATGATGGTGGTATTTGTAAGTGTGGAGATAATTAAAATATGCTAATCATGTTATTAGTTTGGTTTAGGGGTTTTCAAACCATACATTTATGGGCCATTTTTTAATATTAAGCACATCCCACTTTATGGAGAAGCTGGTGTAATGAATAATGGCACTGCAGCCTGCGGAGAACCAGAAAGCTTGGTAGAAAGGTCACGTCTGGCTCAGGGTCATGGGACTCGGGGTAACCTATGACATGGCAGTGTGGTGAGATCTCCCGCCGAGTCCCTGCTGGTGCGGGGCCACGCTAATACCCCCACCCACCCAACCACCCATAACCGTCCACCGCTGAAGAACCATTCTGGACGTTGGTCTTCACCGGCGTCCCCACAGCAGTCCCGAGAGGCTGCCGCTGCACCTCAGGGCTTCTTCCCTAAAGCGCAATGACCATCCTCAGATTCACACGTCCGGCTTCTGGACAGGAAGTGAGGAGCGAAGAGAGCTGGTGGCATTGCTGAAGCATACCCTTGCATGGAAACCCTTACGAAGACCAAGCAGACACTGGCATCCATTAGTACTGAAGCATGTCCAAGAGAGAGAGAGAGTGTGTGTAATATATATATGGGTGTGTGAAGAATTTGCTTGTACAGTTGATGAAGGACCTCTGTCTGAAACGTCCTGTTTCTCTGGAAACTTTGTGTACTTTACTACAAACTCTATGTATTTTACTGCTCACCTGGAATCTTCTTCAGATACTATATATATATATATACAGACACTATATATATAGACACGCATATCTCATTGGCATATCCTTGACGGGCAGCCTTATACTGACTATGGCAAAATTCACAACAGGTGTTTGATCCAGTACATTTCCTGGCTCAATCTGAATTGATATTTAAACAGTCCTCATCGTGCTGTTCACATTTTGACATCATGAGACCAAGATGACACCCAACAACTGATCAACAGTACCTCACCATTGCTTCAAACAGGATGTTTTCAGCCGGAAATGGCCATTGAGGTTTAGAGTGTCGTCAGCGGGTTGCAACAGAGATACAGAGAGACTGGAAGAGTCACAGAAAGGCGTGGAGGTGGACCTGCGGGCGTTTGGGCACGTCCCACACTGATTCATTGTGTATGGATTCCTGTGGAACCGTTGGATGGGCCAGGGAGCATTTACGCTGGACGAGGAACCAGTTCACTGCTGAGCAGAAATGGTGGCCTCCAACGATGTTGGAGACGTAAAGGAGAGCGCTACGATGTTGGAGACGTAAAGGGGAGCGCTACGATGTTGGAGACGTAAAGGAGAGCACTACGAGGTTGGAGACGTAAAGGAGAGCGCTACGATGTTGGAGACGTAAAGGGGAGCGCTACGATGTTGGAGACGTAAAGGGGAGCGCTACGATGTTGGAGACGTAAAGGAGAGCGCTACGATGTTGGGAGACGTAAAGGAGAGCGCTACGATGTTGGAGACGTAAAGGAGAGCACTACGATGTTGGAGACGTAAAGGAGAGCGCTACGCATCAGCCACTGTTGTCACCAGACGAGCCTGGTGGTGCTGGTGCTGGTGTTATGACCCATCAAGAAGAGTGCGATGCTATGTATCAGCAGACAATAAGTCGACTTGTAAACTCATGAGACGTCATTGTCAAGCTGTAATTGCTGCTCAAGTGCACGTGACAAGTTATTGAGACGCTGACATTTTTTGTTGGGGTATACCCACCACTGTTGGCTTGTTTCAATAAATTGATTGAGATGAGAAAATCACCATTGCATGCTTCTACTTACATGCCCTAATTTCATGATATAATATCACTGTAGCATGAACGTTTTCCATAAATTTCACCCAAAAGCCAAATTTCCCTATCTTTTTGTGAGTAGCGTATATATATATTATATATATCCTTGACATAATATAATCCCCTTCAGTGTCGTCGGCTTTGAGATTACTGATGTCTTTTCATTTACTGTTTGTAGCTCTGTGACTTTGTAGCTATATGTGTGTGAGAATGTGTCAAGGGGCAAAAACGGAGAAAGGTGTTACAGGATGTGGGTGAACTACCCTAACCAGTGTCTGCATGACACCGTGTCGCTCATGTAGTTCAGCCCCAACCTCTGTCTAGCATGGCGAAGCTGTGTGTGTGTGTGTGTGTTTGTGTGTGTGTGTGTGTTTGTGTGTGTTTGTGTGTTTGTGTGTGTGTGTGTGTTTATGTGTGTGTGTCTGTGTTTGTGTGTTTGTGTGTTTGTGTGTGTGTGTGTGTGTGTGTGTGTGTGAGGGGGGGGGGGGGGGTGATGTCAACGGTGTCATTGATACACAGTATATATTCTGGCCTGGTGAGTGGCGCGCTTATGAAATCTGTTCTTGGACAGACAGAACCTCAAATGCCAAATGCATCCTACGACTGGGTGCTAACAATATCCTCATATCACACTACAACCACGAGATAACGCAGTATTACGCAGTAATACACAGATCAATCGCGCCTGTACCCACCCCGGCATGTACTGTAGTTAAAATCGCTTTGTCGTCGCGTATGGTAAACAAAAAATCTAATTTTTCTTTTAAAAAGCATCTTTCCAACTTCATCCTTATGCAGCTTTGATTTCTGGCAGTAACGTAAAATGTGTCGTTATAGCCCTTGTGAAAATCCTTGACACTGTAAATTGTATTCCAGCTGTAGCCCAGGAGGATTTTAACCGTGTCCCGTCCCAAAAAAGCTTTGGAAATCTGAGAGTGAATATCTCTACTCTCTAGCATGCCAGTCTACCAGCGATCCGATGAACGCAGAACGGATCAATTAATGCAGGCTATTCTGTGTCTGGCTCTCTGTCTCTATCTATCACTTCAATGAGAGCTGAAAGCAGCGTATTGACAGGGCCTCGATGGGAGCTACACCTCTGACTGCACGGCGTCGGTGTTAAGCAATCAATTTTAAAAGCGGTTTTCATCCTACACACACACGCACGCACGCACACACACACACACACACACACACACACACACACACACACACACACACACACACACACACAGCGGCCTTTGAATGACTGTGAGAGCCTCCCTGATGATCTTGAGCGTGCTGAAAAGACTCCATTGAGACGCGCCATGGAGTAATGGCGATTGAGAGACTGCCAAATCAGAAAGAGTGCGCCTCGTCACCCCTCCACCCCCCATCCATCCATCCATCGCCGAGTTAATAGAAGGAGGTAAACAAATGACCATAATTAGCCAAAGAGCTGTTATTTTCGCAGATCGTCCTTAACTACCTTTCTCTCGACGACATTCGCTTCGGTCGCGTTTGCCATTTAAGACGCAGTTTAAGGCTGATTTGCCTTTAAGTAGTATTGCTTACCGTTTCCATGGCGCTGACGAGGCGCTTCTCGTTAAAATGCCGTGGCGTCCTGCCGTGCGCGCCGGGCTCTAGTCTCAAGGCTAGGCTCCAGCCGGGCTCTTCGCTAGCGCTGAGCGAGGCCTCACGGGCTGTGTCCGAGGTGCAGGTTATCACCCAGTTTAGAATGGCACTAAAACACTTTCCTCCCAGATCCAGAGTTGTTAGTTTAATTAAAGTCTGTGGCAGGAATCATGGACGAGTCTCCTGATCTCATGCACCCTTTCTCCTCAGGTGTCGTCACCCACCATCTCTTGCTTTCTTTCTTTTTCTCTTTTTCTGTCACCTTGTGGTTTATTGCATTATACCCCTCATCTCTCTCTCTCTCTCTCTCTCTCTCTCTCTCTCCTGGAGGATGTTAGAAGGATTTGCTTGTCTGATAGATTGGCCTATGCTGGCTAAATTATCCCGCGGGGTCTGTGAGGACACTGAGGATGCTGCTCACACACACACACACACACACACACACACACACACACACACACACTCACACACTCACACACACACACACTCACACACACAGCAGCACTGTTCTGGGGCTGAGCACCCCCCCCCAGGCCTGTTTTCCACTCCCAGCCCCTCTACCTCCCGGTCCAGCTCCACAGTACCCATCCAGTCCCACTCCGCTCAGTTCAACACATGGATTTACAGTTCAGAACCGGGAGCTTTATTTACACGATGAGTAACAGAACACTTACATAAGCGAAGCCTTGAGGACAAAGTGTAAAAAAAAACTGCAAGATTACATTGTACTAAAATGTTACATATCCAGCCAGAGCCATTTTCAGAACCCAAGAACACTTTTAACGAAGATCCCCCATCGAAACGTTAATGTGGGCCCGAGATTAATCTGGGCCTCGCACTAGTGTTCCACTGGGAAACCCAGGCAGTGTGTTTCAGTGTTGCATCATACAGGCCTCCAGTACTGTACACGCGTGCAGTCCCACTGTACAGGCACCCGTCGCTGCAGAGACACAGAGCGGAACTGCATGGAGATTGATGTCAGGGTGTGGCGGGTCACTTTTGGCACACATATGATTACTGGCCCATCGGAAGCCACACAGGGATCCTACGAGGCCGTGCCGCGCTGGGACTGGGAGAATAGATTATTCTGGGCACTCAGTGTGCCCACCGCATGCCTTGCTGTGGTTTGGGAATACACTGCAGCTGGGATAATAGCCCGCTTTCCTCTCTGAGCCTCGACTGCACTCGTGTACTGCAGGGGAGGATTTAACAGGCACCTGCTGCCTGCATGCGATTAAGGGGGGGGGGGGGGGGTGGTAGCAGAAAGCACTGCATTAACAGCTCAGGAAAATTTTAAATGATGAGGGTCAGGCTACGCATTGTATATACAATAATAACAATAACGATTTGTCTTTTTAAAGTAAGAGAAAATAGGTAAATAGCTCCTAGACGAGTAATGGTCAGGGTGGGATGTGTTTGGAATACCCAAAAACACAGTCCGCTCTGACAGCAACACCAATCATCCAGACAGGGGTGTTTAAGCTTCTTGTTTGGACTGTGGACCGGCACAAGGGAGGTCTTTGCAGATTAGCCAGGGTCAACGCCCTCCCCTGAAAAACACCTTCGCTCGCCCTGCAGTCGGCGAGACCCGGGGTAGGACCCCAGGGACCAGCCGGGGCACGGGACAGGGAGCGTCAGCGAGACGACCCGAGGGTGCGGTGGTCTGGTCCTGACAGTCAGACAGAAGATCCTGCCATCAGGACCGATAGGGGCGGGGCTTAGCTTAGTCTTCTGCATACTGGCATTCTGTACACTCATTCCTCACCTCAGCTCGGAGTTTGCATTGAACTCTACACACACGCACCACACACTTCCCTCTCACATTCCCTCTTTCACTTTCACTCTCTTCTTTCATTCTCACACACACACTCCATTCCACACACACACCCCCCTAGCCCCGCCTCCACCTCACCCCCCCCCCCCCCCCCCCCCCCCCCCCCAGCCCCGCCTCCTCCGGCCTTGCCTCGCCAGTTTCCTAATCTCTCCCCCGCAGTTCTGAAAGGCCTCCAGCTCTCTTTTTTTCACGAGATACGTTTCACGTTTTAACAGCCACGTGGCGGCACGAGTCTTTGAAGTGCCGCTCCCCATTGTACGTTCTATCAATGTTTCAAATTAGGGTTTAACGATAGACACTTTCCGCATATCAGCACTTTTCTGTTAATACGTCACCTTCGCTCTGCCCTCGTGTCTCTCCCTCTCTCCCTCCGCTCGCCGCGTTTAAAGACGCCGGACGTGGGAAGCGCCGAGGCCACGCCCCCGCTTGCGGCTAATTGGATCCTGTGATCCATTATGCATGCTCGTGTTCTAACGCTCGCCTCCACCGTTGCGGGGCCCTAGAACGTGGAGTTTAAAGTTAGAGTATTACCATGCCACCTTCTGGTCTGCATTCCGGAGGACTGTAAAAATTGTTTTTTTTATAGATTGTTTTGTTCTAGCGTGCCATTAGCCAGGCTTGCATTTTTCTACAAAGTTAACACTCTTCTGTTTTGTCTCGTTGGTATGCTGCAATATGCCCTACATTGCCTGGAAAAATAGCGCACATAGCTCTTTCTGCTTTTCAAACATGGACCTTGGCAGACTAACGTGGTGATATAATTGTGACTGTCCAGCTTGTAAATGACGGTGGGACTGTGGCATTTTGGCTAGCGTGGGACCCAGACGTGGGCGGTGAGATAAGAACCATGGCCGGAACGCTCCACCGGCCGTGTAAGCCGGCATCTCCAGATTGCTCCGCCCAGCGAGGTGGAGCCTTAGAGGAGGGAACCCGCGGGCTCTCCTGCGGGCAGACCCGACGGTCCGCCGTCGACAGCGGACGTCACGCGAGTTCAGAGCTGCGACTGCGGTCGACACGATCATCGTTCGTTCTCACACCTCCGTCTTTGAGACGGAGGGAGGTCAAGCGGTCGGGTGCTTCCGCGACTACGCGTGGTCACGTGGTCACGTCGGCTGTTATGCCGCTGACCGACAGCATCTGGTCTCTGACTGATTACATCACTCACGCACGGTTTTCTCCGCAGGGACGTGGTTTCATTTACACATTGATACAGTCGCAATTTTACGCCTCTGTTCCATCACTGGGTGCTGTAGAGTTCTGCCAACAGGTTTCAGTGCTTAGCACTTGTTTATTTGTGCGTGTCTGTGTGTGTGTGTGTGTGGCTCTTATTAACCCCATGGGGCCTTGGAGAAGAGGCGTTCCACTTGTCTTCCTTTGTGACCCCTTTTTTCTGTCTGAAGAAGGGGGCTGCAATTCCAAGGGCGACACTCAAGAGTCTTAATAGCGCCTGTGGGGAGCGGAGAAGGTACCACAACATGAACGCCGCTGATAACGCAATTTAAAGAGTCTCTTGAATGCCGTGAAATGGTGGTGTTGAGGGTGGGGGGTGTCATTTAAAGGAAGGGGTGGAAAAAAAAAACGTCCCTGATATTAAAACCACACTAAGACCTAAATGGAGAGGAAGGAAGCCAGTGCCAGCTGGGTCGATGTGGGATTAAAAGGCAGACGTGGAGTGTTAGCTGTGGATGATTGGGATGTAATTATTAGGCTCGTTAAATCAAGAGCGGAGCGGAGAGAGTGGACCGGCGGTGCAGACGACCAGGGCGGCCACGGGACACTGAGAGCCTGCAGCCGCTTATCGACAGCCCACAAGGCGTCTGGAGGGGGGGTGCTGATCATTACGGCGGGAAGTTGGCTGTCCGGCTCTGGTCCCACACCCAAAGGCTGGGAGTTCCTCTGAGAGGCCGTACCGACATGTTTGGTTTTGGTGAGACGATATCAAGGTATAAATGACAAAGACGTTCTCGGTGTGTTCGATGGATTCGATTTCAACACGCAGGACAGCTGCTTTGATGTTCTTCAGACAGGTTGTTTCGCAGCTGTTGCACCAGAGTAACTACCCCCCCCCCCCCAACCCCCCCATCACACATGACGTCACGATGAAACAGCTCAGAGTCCATGCATTGGTGTCTTTGAGCGACAGAATTATTGTACAGTGGTGTACCGAAGTATATGAGGTCCTTCAGTTATTATTTCAGATGATTCATGAAAACCTACAATATACATGAATCATCACACAAAAAAAAGAGAACGTGGTGGAAAAACAGACAAGCAAATGAAGGCATAGTTATCTGTGTGCTGGTTCTTCAAATGTTGAATATAATTGCTAACCTATAATCTGCGTATTTAAAGAATGCCAAACAAAATATTATCTGACATTATTACATAGTCCTACTTACAGACTCCCTGTAAATGTCAGTAGCTTTAAATGCAGTGCTCAAAACATGGAGCTATAAGCCCACACCCTTACAGCACTCCATTGACGTGTTCGCTCGCTGAATTGGAGCAGACAGTCTAATGATCAGACGAAGTGTCTTCTCACCGTGGTGACTTGAGCTAACTTGTCGAAGTCAAGGTCAGTCAAAGTGGGACCTGTTGGGTTCTGCTGGTAGCCAGTGCCTTTGAAATCAAGAAGGCAAGGATGAAAAGGTACACCAATTAACAGAGCCATACTCACCGGGTTTAAAATTACAGAGGGAATATCAATGGTCAGTGTGTGTGTGTGTGTGTGTGTGTGGGAAGGGGGGGGGGGCGGGGCTTATGGCTTAAAGTTGAGTGAGGACGGCCAATCCGAGTCATGCTTCTATTTAAAGGAACGCAACACTGCATGAAGCGAAAGGCTAAAGGTACCCAGGGGAGCGCTTAGCAAACGGTCACACGTGCCTACCGCACCTCCATCTTCTCACTCCTCGTTCGTGGCGAAGCCGTTTCATAACTTGGCGGCCTATGTTCCCGTAACCTCCGCGCGGACCGTAGCAGCAAACTTCCCACAACAGCTGCTCACAAATTACAGGCTTTCGGCCTATTCCCGTCCAGATCTGGCTTTCCTAGATAGCTTGTTCCAAGGACTCCTCCTTACTCAGCCAGGGGAGAGATTAGTTCTTAAAACGCTCCCAGCTGGACCCATCGGCGAGGAGTCGTTCTTCAGTCGTTCCGCTTGTGTTCGAGGGCTCGCGTGGTGGTGTGCGTGGCAGGACCGAAGCAGGGCAGCGTCTTGTCTGTCATTTAGCTCCAGTTGCGATTATTGGGAGGACATTTCTACGCAGACGATCTTAGACGGCAGGCGAACGGGACACGGGCTACAGGAAATGCAGCGTCGTTCTGGAACTTGCTTTATGTCGCGACGTAGACGGAACGCAGGGCCCTAGAAGCACTAATTTGATTTTGTTCCTTTTGTCCTTTTTCATTATAACCCCATTATTAGCCCGTAATTAATGGCGGGAATGTTCTGTTGTGCGTAGTCAAGCCTATGAAGATAAGCGAGGCTCCGAGTTCCCTGTTACAGCACACGCGGTTTCATCACAACTGCATTTTTCATTTTCCGCAGTATAGAAAACGTGTAATTAGGTTGTTACATTGACTAACACAGGAGTTTTTGTTTGTTTTGGACATTTTAGTCATACACCATGTAAATCGATAATGGATTAAAGAAGAAGATATACTTCGCTTAAGTGAACCACCACTAGTTCGAAATGTAGAGATAATTACAGCAGCTTTAAACCTCACAAAACAATTTAGATGCGAGATCCGTTTGGGAATGTTCGGAATCGGGAAAACTAAATGTTCCTTCCAATCTTTTTGTGGAAGGCAGCGGGTCACACCCAGGGGTGGGGTGGGTGGAGGTGCCCGCGCTGCTTACAGCCTCTATGCTACCCGGTTTCCCCTCTATCGGCACCTTGAGGTTTCATTAACAGAGTCCGGGCCTTCGTGAATACTGGCTAATTGCAAAGCCTGCTCATTTGCATGCTTCTTTAAACGCTTCGACTAGAAGGCTTTACCTCTCCCATTAAACATGTGTTTCTCTCTCTCTCTCTCTCTCTCTCTTTCTTTTTTTTGCCAGAGGGAAAGGGGTGATTGTTTATTTTGATGTAACAAGGGTTTAAATAAGGAATGTGCCAGAGTAATTGTAATGCAACAGAAACGGAAGACAGTGTCTCCCATGTTAATGGATGCGCATCTCCCTGGCGGCTGGTCGCTCCCAGCTATCGACACACAGCCAGAGAGCAGGAAACGAGACCCGCTGTTATGGGTCGTAATGGCGAGCTACTGGAAGCGGCATGGCGTCCTCGCGCACGGTGCTTTTTTATGACTATTGATTTTCATTTTTGTGAATTTTTAATTTTTGTGCTTTTGTTTTGTCTGTCGAATAAAGCAGAAGAGAAAGCAGCAGGCAAGACGTAAGGGCTGCTGACATGAAGTTACTAGCGATACACTTTCACGCGGTATAAATTGTACATGACTTTCACGCGCTTAAACCGTTAAACTGCACGTGCGCACATAGACCAATTCGGGCAGCCAAAATCCCCGAGGTGATGGATTACCGTTGGCCACCTGATACGCCGTTCGTGGCCTCCAAGCTTTAAAACACAAAGGACGGCTGCTGTACCGGGCGCTTCTCCCGGGCCTGTGTGGCAGGACGCACCGGGCAGTCGGGCCGACAGGTGCTCATGAGGCTTATAGGGCTGCTTTCGACTGGAGAAGCACCACAAAAACAGTTTTGAACAGCCAACATGGCTTATGGAAAGTCGTTTGGGGAAAAAAACGTTGATTCCAAGCTTCGTCCCCAAGCTGTGCGGTCTTTGGTGTTAAATCCCGACCGGGGTTTTGGTCTTTGTTCTCACGCTGTGTGTTCCGAAGCTGCCGGTGGAACTGAACCGTTTCTCTCACGATCTGTTTGTCATAAAACTGTTCACGATCTGCCCCTGACACACACTGTCAAACATAATTACAAACATCAAGAAGAAGAAAAACACCTGTTTTTTTAAATCAGGACTATGTCCGGTCAAAAAGCATCCATGTTCCAGAGAATATCCGTGCTCCGTTTTGGACCAGGACCGAAACACTGCATCACCACAGATTCTACCTCCATAAGAAGACCCACATTAAATATGTTTGGTTATAATCCACTTTTTGATTTAACAAAACTGTCAGTACAATAAAATCACGGTTATGCATTCAGTCACAGAGAAATCACCCACAAGTATAGAAAGCAGTGGTTCGCTATGTTTCATACACGATGATTCTACCTAATCAAGACTCAGGCCGGCAGCCATAAAGGATCGATGATCACCCTTATCTTGCCAGATGTTCCAACCAGGAGTGGGTGGCTTTCAGGTAGCCAGCTTCACAAACATCTGTCATGCAAACAACCATGATTTGTTTGAAGTTCCATATTAGCTCATTTATTTATTTATTTGTTTGTTTGTGTGTGAAATATTAAAGCACGCTTGAGCTGATCTCACAAGTGCCTTCTCCAGCGCCACTGTATTCCCTCCTCATTAAGGCAGTGAATGTGATTCAGTGTGAAACGTCATTTAGTGGATTTGGGTTTTTCAGCAGCAAATGACACAGCTATGTATGAGGGAGAGTAAGTGAAAGGACTTTTAATTAGTGGATTTCCCAAAAAAAAAGTGGAATTTCTCATGGTGTTATCAGTGGGAAAAGAATCTTATTAAGTTCGGGCTGAGCGTTTTAAAGATGCATCTACAAGGCCTTTGAGGAGAAAAGAAGAAATTATATTTCTCATTCGCCCTGTACCCATCCTCTTACCATTACATCTTTACTGCTCTCTCTGTCTCTCTCTCTCTGTCTATCTATCTGTCACTTGCTCATTCTATCTTCTTCTGTTTCCCTTCTTTCTGTCTCTTGCTTCCTTCTTTCATTTTCTCCTGTATTATTTCAATCTCTCTCTCTGTTCTTCATACACTCTAAAGTAATAGTTTTTGTGGTTGGATATTCAGTGGTGTTGTCACTTGTAGAGTGTATTAGACAGTATATGGGACTGTATCTAAAGGCTTTGTTGGAATATATTGATCTGTATATAAGGCCTGTATTGGGCTGTATTTGTAGGCTTTGTTGAGTTGTATCTGATGGCTGTACTGGGTTTTATCTGAGGGCTGTATTGGGCTGTATCTATAGATTGTTTTGGGCTGTATCTGTATGCTCTATTGGGCTGTAACTGGGGGCTGTATTGTTCACTATCTGAGGGCTTTAGCTGAGGGCTGTATTGAACTGTATCTGAGGGCTGTGTTGGACTATATCTGTGGGCTGTGTTGGACTGTATCTGAGGGCTGTATTGAACTGTATCTGAGGGCTGTGTTGGACTGTATCTGTGGGCTGTGTTGGACTGTATCTGTGGGCTGTGTTGGACTGTATCTGTGGGCTGTGTTGGACTGTATCTGAGGGCTGTGTTGGACTGTATCTGAGGGCTGTGTTGGACTGTATCTGAGGGCTGTGTTGGACTGTATCTGTGGGCTGTGTTGGACTGTATCTGAGGGCTGTGTTGGACTGTATCTGAGGGCTGTGTTGGACTGTATCTGAGGGCTGTGTTGGACTGTATCTGTGGGCTGTGTTGGACTGTATCTGAGGGCTGTGTTGGACTGTATCTGAGGGCTGTGTTGGACTGTATCTGAGGGCTGTGTTGGACTGTATCTGTGGGCTGTGTTGGACTGTATCTGTGGGCTGTGTTGGACTGTATCTGAGGGCTGTGTTGGACTGTATCTGAGGGCTGTGTTGGACTGTATCTGAGGGCTGTGTTGGACTGTATCTGTGGGCTGTGTTGGACTGTATCTGTGGGCTGTGTTGGACTGTATCTGAGGGCTGTGTTGGACTGTATCTGAGGGCTGTGTTGGACTGTATCTGAGGGCTGTGTTGGACTGTATCTGTGGGCTGTGTTGGACTGTATCTGTGGGCTGTGTTGGACTGTATCTGTGGGCTGTGTTGGACTGTATCTGTGGGCTGTGTTGGACTGTATCTGAGGGCTGTGTTGGACTGTATCTGAGGGCTGTGTTGGACTGTATCTGTGGGCTGTGTTGGACTGTATCTGTGGGCTGTGTTGGACTGTATCTGTGGGCTGTGTTGGACTGTATCTGTGGGCTGTGTTGGACTGTATCTGAGGGCTGTGTTGGACTGTATCTGTGGGCTGGGAGGTCAGGGCCTCCTTCATGCCAACTGTAGTCAGGTCACGTTTCTTTGTGCGTGTCCAGCACAGGAGCCGTAGCCAGAGCCCCCGGCAGTCCATCAGTGCCGTGAGATGCCCAACGGCACACAGAGGAGAGAGAGTCTGTAAAGAGAGAGAGAGAGAGAGAGAGAGAGACGGGGCTGAGAGAGTCTGAGGAGGGGGAGACAGGCAGACAGAGAGACAGCGAGAGTCTGGTGCAACCAAGGTACGTGTAGGTTTGTGCACGAGAACGGGAAGTGGTGGATAGGTGCCAGAAATATGTGCACATGTTGAGGGGGGTGGAGGAAGGTGGAGGGAGGTGGTGGTGGTGGTGGTGGAGGTGGTGGTGGGTGGAGGGGGAGTGGGTGTTGTTGCTTGACAAAGTGCTGCACCTCCTTCATGTGTTTATGACAGGCAAAAAAGAAGGGGGGTTACAGTGTGCGATGTGCTTGGAGCGAGTTCTTCTACTTCTGCTGTCTGTGGGGCTTCAGTAACAGTGTCTTGTGGAATGCGTCACCACAGAACATTTTTTGTTGCAGTATACCAGCGGCACCACAGCCGTGAGAGGACCATCTCCAGTCCAGGTCGTCGGCAGTCGAGTAAAGTCTCAGCAGCGGCACTCTGAGGCCTGACGTCTGACAGACGAGGCAGCTTTTCTTTAAGGAAGCTCTGCGCTGTTCTCTGCATGTTAACACGGCCTGTGGGATGGTCGATACTTGTATTGTGATATTTTTTTAAACTTCTTAATATTAACAGTATTTTATCGACACATTTAATAGAGTGAAAGGAGGAATTGGAGATTATTGGAGCTTGACTTTTGGATTTAGTTATATTGATCACATTATTGTTTTCGCTTCGCTTAAAAAAATCTAACGACGAGCACAATTAACACCCGACTTGTTGCGTTCGTGGAATTTGGGTCGGTGCAGAGCGACACAAGGTCAGAGACGCAGAGAAGACATTATTTCGGCTACGCCTGTTGGTTATAGCAAAGATCTCTGATAATAGCACATGTTTCTCTAAGTGCAACACGCATTGCGCAACAACACCTTGCGAACGACCTTCTGCAGGCCTGTGGTCATTTTCCACACACACAATGGGAGCCCTGTAGCATCATGAGCGCAGTACAAGCGCTCCGGACGGACTGTAAGCTGCCAGCACAGGTTTTCTGCCTGTAAACACGCACTGTGCTGTAGTGGAGACGCTGTGTATACATGTTGAAGTGTGTGTGTGTGTCTCTCTAACTAAGCACTGGGTGTTAGTAGAGGCTTCACACTCTGTTTGTTCTCATTTACTCCGTTTCCAGACGTATAATCTGTGTATAAAAACGCACGCATTAGCAGAGACTGTGTGCGTGTGAGTGTTTACTCTCAGTGGGCGCTTGTGTATGGGTATTAGGCTGAGACTATTTGTCCAGCACATTTTAAACAGGTAATGCAGAGTGTGAGAGTCAGTGTGGTGCACCTAAGGCCTTGTGTGGGTGTTGTGTGTGTTGTCTGTGCTCTGCGCTCTGGACCCCAGCGCTGTGTGAATCGGCAGCCCCCCCACAACCCCCGGCGGTTCCTTTCCCAGGCTGCCTTGCTGCACACGTGACTGGCATTCCCCATGCACGAGTGAACTGCGGATGCTGACAGGGCCTGCTTGTTAATAAACCCTGGCCCTCCCCGCCCCCACCTCCCCACTCTCTCTCTCTCTCTCTCTTTCTCTCTCTCTTTCTCTCTCTCTCTCTCTCTCTCTCTCTCTTTCTCTCTCTTTCTCTCTCTCTCTCTCTCTCCCTCTCTCATGTACTCTCTTTTCACACCTCTTTTACTACTTCTCTGCGCTCTCTCATTCTCAATCCTTCTTTCTCTCTCTCACTCTTTCTCTGTCTCCTTCTCTCATGCCCAGGGGTCAGCGCCAGCCCCCCCGCAGAGGAAGGTGACTCCCGCCTGACCCATTGAGCGCCGGGTGAAAACGTCTGCTGCCCCCCTCCCCCCACCACAGGTGACCCGGGCCTGCAGGAGATGCAGCTGGCCTGCGTTTGGCCCGTGTTCGGCTACAGGAAGAGCACTATTTGGGCTTCAGTGCTGTCCTCACAACATCCTGTCCGCTCCCCGGCCACGCGTCCGCCCAGCTGAAACCGGTCGGAGGTTCTGCTGTTGCTCCGGTTCACCTCCGGGCCGCGGTCGTAAGCGGGAGGTCCAGCGAGCTCCTGGGAGCCATAATGAATCAGTTATAGTCATTATGGGGGCGAGCGAGCAGCGATATCAGGAGGGGGCGTGTGCAGTGGCGTCTCATTCCCCTCCCCCTTCACCCTAGTGCTCCTAGCTCCTGCCTCTTTAAGAATAGGAAGCGCATTATTTAGCTAGCAGCCGCTCGTCATAACATCCTGTGCATTCACAGGCCCGTGTGAGTGTTACAGAAATAGACCAAGAACAGCCCTGTATCCTCTTAATCCATGCAGGTGCGCGCTTGTGTGTACGCGCGCCGACGTGTACGTGTGCCGACGTGTATGAACGTGGTGTGATCACGTGCGCTGGTTTGCGTGCTGGAGTTTGACCTACACACCAAGCGCATTTACATCCACAAAGCCGCACAGTAACTCACAGCGCTGACGGGCAGGACGCCGAACTGTTTACGACTCGATCATTGACCAGTGGCCTTTCCGCTGGGTCCCCGCACCGACGCTTTAACAAGCCTCATTTGCGTTGCTGGCCACACAGCATAGATGCTCCCTGGTGCAGTCAGTTAGGATTACTGTTAGCGCCCGGATTCTGAAGATGGTATTGATGCGCTGGCTTCGGAGACAGATCCCCACCGGCAAGGTTCTCTCTCAGGAGATGCACCAACTGGAGTTGGAAACGTTGTTTTGTTGACGTTATTAGTGACACGAAGGTTTTCTGGGGACGAAAATACATTTAATCCAAAAGAGAGACGCGTACAGCAGACGGAGGTAAATACGGCCTGCTGAAAATAGGGTGCGTTATTTTTGTCACGCAGTGTGCTAGCATGGCTGTTGAGCAGAAAGGGCAGAAGAGAGGACATTATTGCTATTGACTGGGATCAAGTTTCAGTCCAGCTCCCCACACCCAGGTTCCTATTCATCCATCTTTAAAACACCGCTTGTCTGTACAATCGGCTGTATTTGCTGAACCAGTGAAAGCGTCTGGTGGAACAGGTGGAGGTGTGTTGTGGAGACATGCCCTCTCTCCTGTGCAGAGGTGGAGATGGCCTTGGTTAAACACCCCGCCTCGTGGAACAGGTGGAGGTGTGTTCTGGAGACATGCCTGCCCTCATGGCCATGACAGGGAGATGTTCTTTTTATTGATCTATACTGTGTGGGGAATGTGTGTGTGTGTGTGTGTGTGTGTGTGTGGGGCCCCTGTTGCTCTACACCTAAAGACTGAGAGGAGGAAAAGAGGAACAGATAAATTGGGCATGATAAACGAGTGACTCCCTTTCCCTCCCTCTGAGTGATGGATGATGAAAGAGCAAACCTGTTTCCTGAAAGAGAGAGAAAGAGAGAGAGAGAAAACAGGGAAAAAGACAAAAAGCTGATGGAGTAAGAGGAAAAGATAGGACAGAAAAGAGCGGTTCAGGAGGACCTGCTGGGGCCCAGCCGTGCGGTTCTGGAGGCCCCACTGCACTCTGGGAAATGGGGTGGGGTTTTTTCTTTGCTTTTTTTTTTGGTGAGCGATCAATAGTCTTTTCTCCGGCAGCCTAACGTACCTCCTGTGGTTTCTCGGGCTATTAATCCAAGTCCCTGTAATTTCCTCGTGCAAGGCCTTGCCCTCCAGCCTTGGCTAAGGGGAAGACACCGTCACCGCGGATGGACCCGCCCCACATACGCCTGACGTAGAGCGGACCCGTCCGATAATGTTTTCTGGGATCTTGAGTTCAGAATCCTCTGTTTCTGGTCATTTTAGTCATACAGTCATACCTCTGCAGCCCGGTGTGTTGAGATTAACTCAATGATAATAATTATAATTGAATAATAATGTTGTTGTATTACTTGTGTGATTATTGTTGATGTTGCTCGTTTCATCACCCACAGTCTGTGCTCTGAACTTCCTGTCGGTCTCATTTTGCTCCCATGACTGAAAATGTGAACCTTTTGATCAGAACTTCCATAGAATGCCAATATCTGTTATATATTATAATAACCATAATGTATAATAAAAATGACTTGGTCACCTAGTTTCATAGATCTGTGTGTTTGCTGCTCAGCGACCTGAGACAGGACCAAAACTGACCCGAGACTGACCCGAGACTGACCTGAGACAGACCCAATACTAACTCCATCTGAAAATGGCCAGAAACGGTGTCCGGGCTGGCCCTGAGTGATTGGGTCTCTCCCGGAGGTGGTTCGGTGTTGCTCTAACATTGGCATTGACATTCCCCTGATGGCAGCACGCCTTCTTGTTTTGTCTGTGCCCTTCAGGATGGCTACTACTCCCACCGGCCCAAGGAAAAAGTCCGCGTCGACAGCAACAACGAGAACTCCGTGCCGAAGGACTTCGAGAACATAGACAACAGCAACTTCGGGGCCCGTTCGCAGACGGCCCGTCCGGCGCCGGCCAAGCGCAAGCAGGAGCTCCAGGAGAGGGTCCACGCTCAGAGGACGCCCCCCGGGGGCTCCCACGAGGCCGTCCGGGGGGCCCGCCCGCCCGGGGGCGGCCTCGACCACACCCGCCCCGGCTCCGCCCCCACGCCCCGCCCGCAGCCGCACCGCCACCGCTCCCAGCAGGCCAAGAGGACGGCCCCGCCCGCCACCGACATCAAGTACGACCAGCCGCCCAAGTGCGAGATCACGGGCAAGGAGGCCATCTCGGCGCTGTCCCGGGCCAAGACCAAGGAATGCCGGCAGCAGATCGCCGAGGTCTACTGCAGGCACAAGGAGAAACAGCTCATGCCTGAGAAGGTCACTCGCTACTGCCCCCTAGAGGGTGAGTACGCTGCCCAAGGTCAACCACTCTGTGGCTCAAGCTAAAGGTCAAATCAAATAATAACAAATAAATGAGCAAACAAATAAATAAACCTCTGTAGGGATAATGACTGATTACGTGCCTCCGCTATTTTTGCCAACCAGGAAAGTATTATCAGAGTGTTTTTGGAATTTAAGATAAACAATACTAAAGATAATGGCGGTTTCTCCGGAATTAATTGTGGAGCTGTCAGCGGAGGTTTGTGGGGCGGCTTCATTAAGACTCACGGGGCTGGCAGCAGACAGGCCCAGCGCCTGTAATTACAATCAGAGACAGGCTGCAAATGAGATTCGGGATTTCTGCGTGAGGGTAGACACTTGTAATCGCAGAGCGTTGTGTTAAACACCCACCCCGGCCCCCTCCACATCCCACCTAACTTTCTCTTCAGACTACAGAAAGCATATTCAAGCAATTATGCGGCGCTTAGAGTTTGGCTCAGAAAGTCTATTTCGACGCAGTTAAAACAGAGCAGTGACAGATCTGTGAAGGGCTCGGGGGCTTCTGCCTGGGGAACTTTCCGGAAGCCCCGATGTCTTCTGACAGATATGACAAGGCTGTCACCATGGAGATGACTGCCTTGGATACAGTGGTGGAGCTGGGGGGGGGGGGGGGGGGGGGGGGGGTGTCTGGGTGAGAAGATTCTAATTCCAGTGTCTTTTTTTTGGAGTTCAGCTTAGTGTGTGTGTGTTTGTGGTTGTGTGTGTGTGTGTGTGTGTGTGTGTGTGTGTGTGTGTGTGTGTGTGTTTGTGGTTGTGTGTGTGTGTGTGTGTGTGTGTGTGTGTGTGTGTGTGTGTGTGTGTGTGTGTGTGTGTGTGTGTGTGTGTGTGTGTGTGTGTGTGTGTATAAGCTTCATGTAATGATTGGATGAGGCAGTGAACAAAGCCTTTGAAGACACTGGTGGATTCATACTGCACCAAACCGACATGAAAGTGCAGCTTTACTAGAAAAGAGCAAAAATCACAGATTGGAAACAAACTGGTTTTCTAAGAATGTCACATATGTGGACAGAAACATCATCTGGGTTCTTCTCTCTGACAGACTGCAAGATCCACTCTTATAATGGGGCTCAAAGCATTTCGCTTTAGACTTTGTAGTCCTGTAAACCGTGGAGGCCACTGCACTGGTTGGGTCTCTGGACGTGATCAGTCTCTGGGTATAATTAGTTCCTGGGCCGTGATTAGTCTCTGGGCCGTAATTAGTTCCTGGGCCGTGATTAGTCTCTGGGCCGTAATTAGTTCCTGGGCCGTGATCAGTCTCTGGGCCGTAATTAGTTCCTGGCCGTGATTAGTCCCCGGGCGTGATTAGTCCCCGGGCGTGATTAGTCCCTGGGCGTGATTAGTCCCCGGGCGTGATTAGTCCCCGGGCGTGATTAGTCCCCGGGCGTGATTAGTCTCTGGGCGTGATTAGTCCCCGGGCGTGATTAGTCCCCGGGCGTGATTAATCCCCGGGCGTGATTAGTCCCCGGGCGTGATTAGTCCCCGGGCGTGATTAGTCTCCGGGCGTGATTAGTCCCCGGGCGTGATTAGTCCCTGGGCATGGCTGGACAGCCCGGCCTTAATAAGATCCCTGAACCTCTGAAGCAGCCCGTCTGACGCAGCCCGTCTGAAGCAGACCAGGTCTGCCCGGCCCGTCTGCTGACCTGCCGGTCTGACCACCCTTCTGTGTGCAGGCAGACCTGCGGAGGGCCAGAGGATACGTCTGTCCTGCCATTACGCCCCCCGCCGGAGTATTTCCTCCACATGGCCTGGTGCCAGAAACACCGGGAGGGGGGGGTAACTTTATACGCGGCTCTCCGATCAACACCCGCTCACCCCGTCGACCTGCTGCCCGGCGTGGCCTTCTATAGACGCAGCGGGTGACGGGGTCGCGGGGATCACGGGGGCCGCGGCAGGTGTAGACAGCCCTCACACGCTCCGTTATTTCACAAGGCTGTTTTTAGAAAGCTGCACTCAGCTCTCAGCCTGCCCAGATGGGCTGTTTTGTGAATGGGAGGAAGAAGAGGAGCCCAGCGGAGCCCGGCGGAGCTCAGTAGAGCCCGGCGGAGCCCGGCGGGGGAGACCGTGGTCGGTGGGCCAGGATGGCTGCCCGCTGCTTCTGTGGGAAATGCTCCAGTGTCTAACTACAGGAGGAACGAGAGCTCCGTCTGTGCCAGTAACTTCCTCTGCTGTGAAGTTGGACTCGTGGGCGTGTGCACGTGCACACACACACACAAACACACACACATGCATACACCCTTGGCTGGTGATAGGAAAAATCTCCATAGGCTCCACAGATCTGGAAAAACTGATAAATTATCAATTTTAGGTTTGTACTTACTGTTTCAAGCAGTAAGATTAACTGTATTTCTTGTATGTACTGTGTTGTGTTGGAATGTATTTTGTAAGCACGTCTCTGTTTTGCAAACGGCTAGCTTTGCTCTCAAACAGGCAGCCTTGGGATTAACTGAAGTGTGTGTGTGTGTGTGTGTGTGTGTGTGTGTGTGTGTGTGTGTGTGTGTGTGTGTGTGTGTGTGTGTGTGTGTGTGTGTGTGTGTGTGTGTGTGTGTGTGTGTGTTTAGGTAAAGCCAACATGAACGTGCACTGGGAGGATGACTCTATGGAGACGGTCCCAGCGGTGCCGGTCCGGATCGCCTTCGTGTTGGTGGTCCATGGACGAGCCGCACGTCAGGTGCAGCGTCTCTTCAAGGCCATTTATCACACGTCTCACTTCTACTACCTCCACGTGGACCAGGTACACACACACACACACACACACACACACACATGCAAGAACACACACTTGATCTACACAAATGGCTCAATACTTCCACCTCACAGCATCATAGACTAATTGATAAATACAAAGATGCGAAAGCAAACTGACTTTTAATTAGCCCATAGGTCACATACTTATGCATATGCAAGGTACAAAAAGCTGTTTAAATAAAAATATTAAGAGCAAACAATATTGTGAGTGAGTCAGACTCACCTCTCACAAAGAGTCGGATTCACCTCTCACAAAGCGTCGGATTCACCTCTCACAAAGAGTCAGATTCACCTCTCATAAAGAGTCAGATTCACCTCTCACAAAGAGTCAGATTCACCTCTCATAAAGAGTCAGATTCACCTCTCACAAAGAGTCAGATTCACCTCTCATAAAGAGTCAGATTCACCTCTCATAAAGAGTCAGATTCACCTCTCATAAGGAGTCAGATTCACCTCTCACACAGAGTCAGATTCACCTCTCATAAGGAGTCAGATTTACCTCTCATAAGGAGTCACATTCACCTCTCACACAGAGTCAGATTCACCTCTCATAAGGAGTCAGATTTACCTCTCATAAGGAGTCACATTCACCTCTCACACAGAGTCAGATTCACCTCTCATAAGGAGTCAGATTTACCTCTCATAAGGAGTCAGATTCACCTCTCACACAGAGTCAGATTCACCTCTCATAAGGAGTCAGATTTACCTCTCATAAGGAGTCAGATTCACCTCTCACAAAGAGTCAGATTCAACTCTCAAAAAGAGTCAGATTCAACTCTCAAAAAGAGTCAGATTCACCTCTCACACAGAGTCAGATTCAACTCTCAAAAAGAGTCAGATTCACCTCTCACACAGAGTCAGATTCACCTCTCAAAAAGAGTCAGATTCACCTCTCACACAGAGTCAGATTCAACTCTCATAAAGCCCCTGACTGTAATCTCGCGAGGAACCTGACTCTACAAACCCTCTCCTGAACATCCTGCCCGTGTTAATCGTTCTCCTTCACAGCAGGTCTGTTTAACATAGTCAACTGGCCGCTTCCACCATTTTCCCCACCGTTCCCCACACTAATGGTGGAGGGTGTTAGCAGATGTGGCTAGTAACTCCAAAGGGCCAGGTGTGTCCTCAGCTCAGTGAGGAGTGATGTGCGGTAGACAGGGTGATGTGTACACGCTCACCTCTGCCTCTGGCTTGGGTTGCCAGGTACCATGACACATATCCCTCCATATAGAAAAAAAAGGCATTTGATTAGTATCACCGTGAACTTGGGAGGCTAACGGGAAAGATGGGAAAGAAACCGCTAAAAACAGGGTAACTCCCATGAAACTCGGGAGTGTGGGCATAAATGCCCTTGTGCCACACCCACAGACTCGCACACAGACACACACACCATACACACACTCTTTCATTCTTACTCTCCCAAACCTCACACTCCTACTGAATCCATGTATCCAGGCCCTTCACACATGTTCATATTTATACACACCCTCACTCTTTCTCTCAAATACAAGAACACACACACACACGCGCACACAAACACAAACATAGTGAATGTGTTTTTCTTAAAATGTTGTTTGAGCTAGTGTTTGATAGACTGTTTGATCACTAGTTCGGTTCAGTGTGGCGGGGGGTGAGTCGGTGGGGGGGCATGTGTGTGTCAGTGAGGGGACGTGTGTGTGAGTCGGTGGGGGGGCATGTGTGTGTCAGTGAGGGGACGTGTGTGTGAGTCGGTGGGGGGGCATGTGTGTGTCAGTGAGGGGACGTGTGTGTGAGTCGGTGGGGGGGGCATGTGTGTGTCAGTGAGGGGACGTGTGTGTGAGTCGGTGGGGGGGGGCATGTGTGTGTCAGTGGGGGGCATGTGAGTCAGTGGGGGGGCATGTGTGTGAGTTCAGACAGAGGAAATCAGGGAGAGACACATGCTGTTTAGCTGCTGTTTCAAGAGTAGGGGAGGTGAGGAGGAGGAGGAGGAGGGGGGAGGTGATGAAGGGGGAGGTGTGGTGGGTGGAGGTGTCTCCATAAACAGCAGCTCCAGGCTCCACTCCTCATTGAGATCACTGTTTCAAAAGCTGCTGGGGGATTATTACACAGGTGTTCTTCAGAGGTTCACTTACTGTCTGTACACAGCAAGTGATAGAGTGGAAACATGAAAGCTGTGTGTTCAGACCCTCTACACACACACATACACACACACACAAACACACACACACACAACCATGGTGTACTCCCTCTCTCTCTCATAATTACACACAGTCAACCTTGTGCTTAATGAACTACTTCAAGCTACACAAAGACTGAGGAGGGTTGGGAGGGTGTGTGGGTGGGGGGTGTGGGGGGCGACCCCATCATCTCGTAATCTCCCAAGGGCGTGTTGATACACTCAGAACTGTGGGAGGCCGGGATCAAAGCCAATGAGAGGCGAGCAGCTCCTAACAGTTCCTCCAGATCCAAACAGTTACTGAGGCATTTGTGTTCCATCATCTGGGGAAGGATTCTGTGCAGCATCTTAAATTCAAGATATTTTGAACCTTTGTATTAAGGATAATGTCGAGCCAAAGTCAAATTGGACTTGTACCAAATTACTACTAATCATATTTACTCTCTACATATTTACTGTACTCTAATTGAAAAGTACCCCAAAGAAGCAAAAAAATCATGCTTCATTGATTTAAAAAATCATTTGATTCAAAAAAATCATTTGAGGCTGCTCTGTAAACCACTTGAAAGTGGTGTAGGAGGTAAAACATAAGACCTAATTAAAACAATTTATACAGAAAATAAGTGCTGTGTGAGACAGGAGCGAGACAAGAGTGAGACAAGGGTGAGACAGAAGTGAGACAAGAATGAGACAAAAGTGAGACATGTGCGAGACAAGAGTGAGACAGGAGAGATACAGGAGTGAAACAAGAGTGAGACAGAAGTGAGACAAGAGTGACACAAGAGTGAGACAAGTGCGAGACAAGAGTGAGACAGAAGTGAGACAAGAGTGAGACAGGAGCTCTGTTTAACCTTTTCATAAATGAGTTAGAGCAACGTTACTTCAGTTCCTGACCTCACTCTGCACAACTCAACTCAAATATCGGCTCTATGTGGCCAACTTTGTCCTGCCGTCTCCCACTGAGCGGGGCCAACAGCAGACGCTGCACCAGCTGGGCTGTGATGCCACACCCAGGCAGAAATATTTGAATCAATTTTGAGCCCAATACCCTAAATGGCAGTGAAGTGCTGGGTCCACTTACAAATAAAAAAAAATGCAAATGGAAAAAACAGCCAGTTGAGTTGCTCCTTGTTGAGTTTTGTAAACAATTCCTAAAAGCTCACAGAAACACCACAACCAGAATTAGGCCAATATCCATTAATTATACAGACACAGTAAAGGGCAGTTACATTCGGGAAAGATTTAAAACCTCAATCATCCTCACTCATACCACAATGACGTTCTACAGCACCATAAGTGGAGCAAGAAGACTCCCCAACACCCCCTAATGCCCCACAGGCTGCAGAACCCCAATTACAGACATCTAGGGGGGAAAGACGTCCTTTATTAGGAATCAACAACAACACTAAAATCCAATTCTACCTGTCTTCAAAAGGAGTGTAAATCATGGCAGACTACCTGACCGTGGTAACACTGGGAGTACTGGGAACCACCCTGACCAAGTCCAGACTGGGCAGGCGCGGTCTGGCTACAGAGAGAAGCAAACATGAGAGGGATTGGCTCTCAGAGGAGGGACGAGTTTGCCAACAGAGCGAACAGAACAGAAATGTAGCTACACTTTCTAACACTCAAAACTCAAGGAGGTACAAGCTCACCTGCCAGCATTAAAGGGACAGCAAGTGAATGTCAAGAGATTACACACACACACACACACACACACACACACACACACACACACACACACACACACACACACACACACACACACACACACACACACACCTCACTATATCACAAATGCCCCACTTGTAATTTTCTTTTCATAAACTGTTTAATGTTCAATTTGTTGTTGTTTTGTTGTGTTGCTGGTGTATTATTCTTTAAACCTTCATCCTCTGTACGCCAAGCTTTGTTCAGTACAAATGTGCCACTATTTGTCATGCCAATAAAGGACCATGAATTTAACCGAATTTAATTGAAATGAGAGACAAACACATAGGAAGACAGAGAGAGAGAGAGACCGGAGGAGGGAGAGAGACAGGAAGAGGGAGAGAGACAGAAGAGATAGAGAGAGAGAGAGTGTGGAACAGAGAGAGGGGGAGTGGAAGAGAGAGAGAGGGAGAGAGTGTGGGAGGGAGAGTGTGTGGG